>NC_090758.1:2399990-2415412 GCF_036898095.1 Palaemon carinicauda
AATGAAATAATATTGCTATTTTGAACTAATTCCGAATACCTTTTCTGCTTTCTTATACATGTATATCGTTTCCCCAAAACAACAACAACAACTACAACAACAACAACTACTTCTACTAATTCTACTACTACTACTACTACTACTACTACTACTAATACTAGTTGCAGCAGTAGTAGCATTAACTTCAGCTTCTGAACAAAAACAATAAATCTTAACTTTCAAAGTAGTAGTACGTAAATATTCTAACAATCGTTCAATGTTGCGGAAAGCGAAAAAGTCTCTCTCTCTCTCTCTCTCTCTCTCTCTCTCTCTCTCTCTCTCTCTCTCTCTCTCTCTCTCTTCGTGTGAAAATATTCGTTTTTTAAATCTCTGATTATAAACTGCTTCTGTGTTATAGCAGATTGAATATGTAGAATTCAAGGGGAGTGGAAAGTGTAAAAGTTTATCGAATTAAAGTAGTATTACTACTAAGATTTACTATTATTTTCTCTGTTATTACTACTTTTACTAGTATTGTTGTATAGATTGGTACTATTATTTTTCTACCGCTACTATTACTATACAATATTACGTCAACTATGGTTATTTAGAAAAAACTATTGAGTTTCATTTAGTCCTATAAATAGATAAAGAGTTTTGTCCTACTTAATTGTAAATTACTAGTATTTTTTTTGTCTTCTCCTTTGTGTATTGTTCAATAAATGTTGAGAGAAATATTACAGTCAATTCTGAAACTGAACAAACATTCTAGTTTATACGAAAGATAAAAGTAAAATATCATACTAGATTTGAAACTCCTTAGACAATTAGATCTTGATATAGTTTCATGAAATCAGAAAACTAAACTAGTTGCTTTAGCTTCGAGAAAACAAAAATGAAGCAGATGGTGTTTCTTTTTAGTGTTCTTACTGTCCAAACTCGTCAGCAGAAGGGGCTGCCCTTTCCTTTGGATGTGAATGAAAGGGACATCTTGTTTAAGTAAAGGAGGAACTGTTAAGTGTACGCTACAGATTTGGAATTCAGGCATGTCGAGACATTTATATTCTCGAGTTGTATGAGAATAGGTTCCTTATTTGGTTAAATATTAATTTTCAGCTTTAACATAAACTCCCTTTGAGATGGCGTAGCGGATTATATTAATCCCTGAAGTATAACGGACTTTATGAAGCTGATTGTACCAACTATGATTTTTTAAATGATATTGAAAAGGCAGCACGGTTTTCCGAGCATTGAAACTATATATAGTCCAGTAGAAATAAGATGCAAACTTAAAGAAAACGGATTTTCTCAAACGTAAAGAAAACGGACTTGTGTTAAGGAAAAAAACATAACTCTAAAGTTTCATAATTAGGAAGAGCTTATCGCATAAGCCAAGCAAAACACTTTGTTAAGACACGGGAAAATAATTGGTGTATTATTATTTAGAAGATCAACTGAATCATGAACCACCTCATTAGAAGACAGTTTCATTTGTTTTCCTGAAACGAAAAAATTATAAACTCTCTCCGGCACTGGATCCTAAATATGAAGAATTTGATCCTCAAAGAGTCATGTTCGGGAAGGAGTTCGATCTTCCTCGGGAAGGATCAGAGAGTGTCAAGGATTCTTTAGGTCTTCGGAGTCAAAAGTTCTTGAATTCTTCTCCCTCTCTTTATCTTAAGAACTTTTGGAGGCTCCGAGATAAGAATTTGATTAGTATAATTTTTGGAGATTATTTATTTATTTATTTATTTTTTATTTTTTTTTTACTGTACATTTCATGTAAAGTATTATAGATTTATGGGAATATATTTTATTTTCGTTCAAAATTTAATATCAGCAGAGAAATTTGGGGGAAAACCTGGATCCTATATAATAAATATTAATAAGCTCACCTACAAAAGCATATATTTACAAACATTCACATACACACATACCCATATTTACACAAATATGTATATACATACATAAACACTACCATATATATATATATATATATATATATATATATATATATATATATATATATATATATATATATATATATATATATATATATACATATATTAACTCTCATATATACATTCAAAGATGTTAGCATATACATGTAACTGTATATGTATGTATTTATATATAATCAGATATTCATATTAATGTATGTATGTATGTAAATATGTATATATGTATGTATGTATACACACAGACAAGCCGACAGATATACCAATTGATCTTGAGAGAGAGAGAGAGAGAGAGAGAGAGAGAGAGAGAGAGAGAGAGAGAGAGAGAGAGAGAGAGAGAGAGAGAGAGAGAGAGAGAGAATCCAAGCACTGGAAGATAGGTCGCTTATGTCGCATAATTAATTCAACAAAGTTCGACCTAAAGTAGTCCTGCCATTAGGTCCAATATCCTTTTCCATTTCATCTTTAAGAACACACTCATCAAAAGATAAATTTATCCTTTTCTATTATGAACTTTATACAATAAATCTCGGTCTTTTACTTACTCAATTTTTATTGTTATTCTTTAAATATCTTATTAATTAGCACATTATTTATATGCTATTGTCCTAGTGGCATATACAATTAAACATAGAACGTCGTTGCGATTATAAAAATAATGATAAATTCAAAAGAATTATTTTGTTTGGACTAAAGCTTACAAATTAATCTCTTTTGCAAACTGAGACTGAACAAATCTTTATGCAAAATTACTTTGAAATTTTACTTCTAATTTTTCCTCCTTCGTTATTCATAACTTAAATTGGAATACATACTTTCTCAAAAATAATAACTGTAACATATACATATTTTGTGTATGTATGTATGTATGTATGTACATATGTATGTATGTATGTAAACTAATCGACACCTATAAATCACTCCACACATTAACCAGAAGATGAGCAGACTTCCTTTACTGTTTGAAACTCGTCACTAAGGAACTTGAGAATAACATTTCCATACATTTGACCTTTCGGAGTCTCTCTTTTAAAACTCAAATTTAATCATATTTTATGTGTGAGCTGATTGTTGTATGCTTAAATAGCAAAGCATCTCTCTCTCTCTCTCTCTCTCTCTCTCTCTCTCTCTCTCGTTTATATATCGTTCGTTTATTATCGTTTATATATATCCTTATTTCCTTTCCCATGGATATTTTTCATTGTTGAAACCACTATCGGGCTTATGAAATACTGCTTTTCCAACTAGGGTTGTAGCTTATCTAGTAATAATAGCTTAGCTAGTAATATTAGTTAGTAAAGGAAGCTAATTTTTGTATCCTATTTCCATCCCTCTCATAATGAATGACTTTCATGCAATTACTGGCAGTATTAAGAGAAAAAATTTATCAAAACTATTTAAAAATATCTTAAGATTAATGTCATTGAGGCGGATGTGATTGTATTGATTCTGGTATGGGCAATGCTGTAGGAAGGTATATATATAATGATAATGAGACATCTGTAAACTATAAACCTTGAAGTCACCTTGTATATATCAAAGACTATTCTTGATAATAATAATTGAAAATTCAAACAAAAATGTGAGTAGTTTGCTCTACCTTGCATAAATTTAATGATTTTTTTATTTACTTTGCACTATATTTATTGTAGTTCATAATTTTACCGAATTATATTCTAAAAATATTACACCCCCAAAAACGGCCTTCCCATAGGTTAAAAACCCTTACCTCCTGACTTCAACGTGTTCAAATGAATGAATAGGTTACTTGTAGAATTTGAGCTTTAAAACATGAGAATAAATTTGACCAAGAACATTGACAAATGTTAGTCATTTACATGGAGGTTTATCGCCAGAGATTTTACTGTAAATTAGTGAAGTTTCGTTTGACAAAATGGGTAAAAAAACTAAGTTACAAAAAATTCTACAAAAATTAAATATATAAATGTCATTTTTGTTCCATTCCTTAATAATTAAGCTATTTAGCAAAATTACCTTTATAATTACTTTGTGGTATTATAGATTTATAACGAAGCTCTTCTATAAATTAAGTTGAAGTTTGAAAGATATATATCACGATTGTTTTTTTCAGTAGCACGATTGCTTTTTCTAGTAACACCAATGATACTTTTTATACGTGGAAATGTCTATTATTCAATTAAACTAAAAGCCGACGATCCTTCTTTATTAAAATGTGTTTATTAAACTTGGCATTAAGATTTCTCGTCTAGTTAACCAACCAACAGTCAGTTATGTTGGATAACAATTCCGCGATATAATGTTTTAAGTTGGCTAACCAACCAAAATTTTATTTTTTCCTTCTGAAGCGATAGTATGTAAAAAAAAAAAAAAAAAAAAAAAAAAAAAAAAAAAAAAAAAAAAAAAAAAAAAAACATTAATGATTATACTACAATGTGTGTTCAGATTTGATTTTTCTGTCACTACCAAATACTTGAAAAAGTTGTGTCACGGGATATATTTTATTTCTAGATAATGAATTTAGCTTTTTTCCATTAGTCTTAAAGTGCTCTTAAATATAACTCTTCAAGAGAATAATCATTAGATTATGAGTAACTAAGATCTAGAAAACTATCAAAATTATACTTTATTCCTATCAAAGTCGAGGATTATGGCTCCCAAAAGTAACAACTATTTAAAGGCCGCTCATGAATGGCAGAGGCAAGGGACAGTGATATTGGCCATTCAAGCAGGGCAAATCCCTAGACAAGAGACTGCCCATAAATACCGTTTGTCAGTGCCCGAACCACCCTCTCCACCCATGTTAAGACCAAGGAGGGCCAGGCAATGGGTGCTGAAGACACTGCAGGTAGACCTATAGGCTCCCTCAAACCCCAACTCCTTAGGTCACAAAGATGGTGAGGTTGCAGTTACCAAAAAAACTAGCGTTCACCAGTCAGGGACATTACCACATTGGCCACCAAAAAAGGAAAAAATCAAAAATCTAAATGAGCAGCAGAACTCGTGCTGCTTAATTATGTACAGGCTCTGTATGGTTGGTATGCGTGGTAACCCGCTGTAAGCACTAGTTACTTACTGAGCCCATGTTATGACCCTGTACTCCGATAGGTTAGTCAGAGCCGATTAGAAATTACATATGGCTATTACAGAAAAACAGGCATTTGCTCCCAACAAAGGCCTAACAATTTCTCCCCTCACGCAACACTATGTTAAAAAACATTGTCTGTTATTAAAAATAATTCAAATATCTTTTTGCTGTATTACATACGTTATGTCCAGTCCACTAGTTACTACCACAAGCACAAATCAATATAAATCAAACTCTTATAAAAAATGAAAGCTTCTCTAGTTAAAAAAAATCCGGAGAAGTTATAGTTATAGATTTTATTTAAACAAATTTTTGGAACACTTTGACCATTAACCCAAATTAAGAGATAACAGCTCTACTAGAGAGACTAGTTTAGAAAAAATAATAAAAATCATATGAAATACTTATCACCTTTCAGTGTTAGTATTTACCAGGAAAAATAACTTGTTATATCGCTATTAAAAATTGCAAAATTAATTGACTTTGCTACTAGGTAAACATGTGAAGATAAATAATTTAAACCGAAGTATAGCCTCCTCCACTTAAGTCTAAGGATTATAATTATAACTTTAAAACAATCTATTTTTGTCATAACTACCGTCCGCTTAAAATGATAAACAAACTGCCAATATAAAATGCAAATGAATAAAAACCCAAAAAACTAGAGTATTATAATTCGAATGTTATTCTAATTCATAATTCGCAATTAACACAGCCAACAACTACTTATTAAGATTATAGTTCAAAATTTTAAGGACAAATACCATAACCTCATATTAACTTATCATTTTTAATAAGATAAACATTACCAATGCTAAGAATCACCAAGTTTTTAACCTTTTAACACTTTGACGTCAAATTTCTGAATCTTTGAAATGCAAATACCATTTCTCCTGACCACTTCACATGTGTTCAATTCTCTCACTTCAGTAGATATAAGTTACTGGTAGTCATACAATGGGACTGCGACAGATGACTGCAAAAAATTATAACTATTAAAAGAGCAGAATTGGCGAATGATTATTTCAATAAACCATAACTCATATATAAATTATGGAACCACTAAAACATAACAGAATTCACCCAAGAAATTGAACAGAACAAAAGCCTCTTAAGACAACCTACACAAATTACAGGCATGGTTAAAATCTGTGAATTAGTAGAGTTTTTAAACTTGACCGAGTAACTTTAAACAGGATTCCTAACCAAGAGGTTAAAAGTTACAGAATATAAAACCATAATTTACATATGAACCATTATTTTGTTTTCGTTTAAAGATCTGAATTTTGATAGCAAAAGAAAAAGTAAATTATTGTAAAAGTGTAAAACTTTAAGTACGATAAAAGAAAAATATCCATTTAGTCAGTATTATAATTAATATTATGCCTATAATATTAAGACCAATATCAAGTGATTTTCATCCACTATCATGAAAGAGATAAGAAAAGTTCAGAACACTGAAATTTATGGAAATATTCCCAAATTCCTCTGCACTATTTGAATTTCCAATTTACGAAACATTAAAAACTAAAGTGTTATCTTTAGCTAGGTTGTAAATAAAGCCTAATTATGTGAAACTAAATTTTTAATCAAGCGAAATATTAATTTGAGAATTTATTTGGTATAAGGTTATTTCTTTAAAACTTATAAATTCCGAAATTTATATCAATTTAACCAAAAAATTAAAAACCTACATATAAGACTTAGTAAAAACTAAATAAAACATTATTCAACTTCACCTCATACCTAACCTTTAAAACTATTTAGCCTTAACATCTTTAAATTTTATTACCATGATACAGTATTCAAAATTAGCAACACCTATAATTCCAAAGGCATACTAATGTTTAAGAATTAAAAAAACTATGTACCAATTAAAAAGAATAATAAAATAAATAATTGCTCAAAACACCAATACTCAGATATTTTTCTTTCAACTACCAAACTAAAATAAGACAAATTATGAAAATGGAAACCAAAATTCAAAACTCTATAAACAAAGAAATATTTACTTATGTTTAAATCTGAAACAAACTTTAATGTATCGTTGGCTTGAACGTATTTTTTGATTGAGGACTTCCAGTACATCTTGAGAATTCTTCAGTGAAGATGTATCTTTACTTTCTTGTAACATTAATCTTTAGTTTTTGCCGAATAAGATTCGTGGTAGAGAAGTAAAGATGAAATGGAATTCCATCATGTTCCTGGAAAAAGGATTTAGTATCAGGATAATCCAAAAACAAGAAAATATAGTACTGTAATAGTAGATTTTGGACTACACGTTCGTTATATTAACAGGTCCTAGTTATTTTATTTGGTAAACCAAGGAGAGACTAAATTACTAATTAAGAAGTTAAAAAAAAATAAAAATGAATGGCCTAGAAATAAAGAATAAAGGTCAATTTCAATATCCAAAAAAAAATGGTATCAACTTGGGAGTCCTTGCTAGTTAGAATATTTCGGTATTTGGACAAAGATAGAAGTTATGAAAGGAGCCATCTAAATGATAGCTTTTTTCCAACAAGTGTCTGCCGTTTACAAATAAAAACAAATTTGAAATAAAGCAAATACCCTGTAAACTAATTTATACTTTTAAAAATTTTAACATAAAGTCAGTCAAACCAAAAATATTTAAGTTTTCTCAAAGCGGTACCTCGTACTAAAACAAATTTAATAAAATTAGTTAAATTTAATTATTCTTTACTAAATGTTAGCAAGAGGTAATATTATACAAAATAAGAGTGAAAGTTTAAAAAATATTAGAAAACTACCAAGTGAGCATTTCCAACCACTGATCACTGGACGAAGTCCAAATGAGCTACTATATAATTTCACTTTATGGGGAAAGTCTTCGTTCAAGATTACCACAATTCTCAAAGACAAAGTCAATACTCGCACCAGAATCACATTGAAACTATGATCCATCAAGAACCTCAGTCTATAGGAACCTGGAAGAAAGGCTTTTTTAAACACTAGGGAAAATATCTACTTTAGTTATCTAAAACTAAGAACTGGAAGTAAAGAGAATCTGCTGAACATTACACAAAACCTAACACGTGAAGTTCAGAATATCTGCTAAAAAGATAAAAAAGCAAATCACATGACTACCACAAATCAATATAAACCCAACCCTTATAAATTTGAAAGTTTCTCTAGTTAAAAAAAAATTCTGGAGAGGTTAAAGTTATAGATTTTATTAAACAAATTTTTGGAACACTATCATCTCTACTAGAGAGACTAGTTTTGAAAATACTAGAATCATAAGAAATACCTAACGAACACCATTCAAATGTTTGTATATCACATCAACAATAGTTTACACTGTAAACATCTGAAGATAAATTATTTAAACCCAAGTACAAATTCCTCCACTTAAGTAATGGTTATAATCGTTAGAATTTTTGAATATTTTTTTCCTAATATATACCGTATGCTTAAAATGATTGACAAAATACCAGTATATCAAATTATAATTCCATAATATGGAAAAAAATGAAAACCAGGAAACCAATGTATTATAATTCTAATGTTAAATTTTAGTTCATAATTTGCAAATAACAGTCAACAATTACTTATAAAGAAAATTCAAATGTTTTAAGAGCAAATACCATTTTCTTATCCGCTTTAATAAGATTAATATTACCACTGCTAGGAATAATTAAGTTTTTAACCTTTTAACACTTTAGAAGACAAATTTTTGAATCTTTGAAATACCAATACCATTTCTCCTGACCACTTGATAGGTGTTCAATTCTCTTAGAAGTTATGGGTAGTCACACAATCAGACACTGTTACCTGCAAAAAAAAAAAAAGGAAAAAAAAAAGGATTAAAAGAGCAGAATTGGCGAATGTTTATTTCATTAAACCATAACTCCTTTTTATGAATTATTAACTGAAATGTGAAACTACTAACATAACAGAATTCGCCCAAGAAATTTAACAAACAGAAAAATTCTTAAGACTATATGCGCAAATTACAGGCATGTTTATGTTTATGATTTCTATGTGAATTAGTAGAGTTTTTAAACTTGACCGAGTAACTTTAAACAGGATTTCTAACCAAGTGGTTAAAAGTTATAGAATATAAAACCATAATTTACATATAAAGCCATAATTTTATTTTCGTTTAAAAAAGCTGACTTATAGATTGCCTAAGAAAAAATCACTAAAGAAACTTGAAACCAAAATATAATTAAATAATAAAATCCCATTTAGTGTGTATTATAATAAATATGACAAATAACTTAAATATCAAGAGATTATCATCCACTATCATAAAATAGATTAGAAAAGTTAAGACAGGAATATATGGAAAAGTTTCTGCGTGAATTTACTAAGCTACGTCGAAAATTAGGCTGAAGCATTAGGATCTCTGCACTATTTTAATTCCCAATATTCAAAACATTAAAAAGGAAAGCATTATCTTTAGCTACGTTGTAAATAAAGCCTAATTATGTGAAACTAAAGTTTTTAATGAAAATAAATATTTGGAGAAACTTTTGTATGATGTAATTTCTTTAAAAATTTATAAAACCTACTACCGAAATTTATATAAATTTAATTAGGAATATAAAAACCTACATATTAAATCTACTAAAAACTAAATAAAAGATTAGGTAACTTTACCTCATATCTAACATTTAAAACTACCTAGTTTGATATCTATAATTTTATTACAATGACACAATATTTAAATTGGCAACAGCTATAATTCCAAAGGCATGTTCATGTTTAAAAATTAATAAAATTTTGTACCAATTAAAAAGAAAAAGAAAATGAATAATTGTTCGAAACACCAATACCCAGATAATTTTCCTTCAACTACCAACCTAAAATAAGACCCAATATATGAAAATGGAAACCAAAATTCAAAATTAAAATTCTATAAACAAATTAAAATTTATTAAGGTTTAAATTCAAAACAAACCGAAAGTCTTAATTTTTTTTTTTACGCTTACTGGAAGCTGCTGAAATCCAAAGTCCGGAAGGACTTCACCACCTGAAAGGCAAAGATCTGGATTAGTAGATTGCTAAACTCCCCAGAAACCTGCATAGTTGGTCTGCAAGAGACCAACTATGCAAGCCATTGGGGAGCCACCCCCACCCCGTCAAGGGCACCGCCCCTGGCGGGGAGGAGGGTTGTTGGCTAAAAAGTAAATTTCAAAAGAATTCAGGAAAATTGACTTAACTTTGATTTGTTGGGTTGAACGAATTTCTTGATTGAGGACTTCCAGTACATCTTGAGAACTCTTCAATGAAGATGTATCTTTACTTTCTTGTAATATTAGAGTTTTTGCCGAATAAGATTCGTAGTAGAGAAGTAAAGACGAAATGGAAATCCAGGAAGTTCCTGGAAAAAGGATTTAATATTAGGACAATCCAAAACAAGAAAATATTGTACAGTAATAGTAGATTATGGACTACTGGACTATACGTTCTTTATATTGACAGGTCCTTGTTATTTTAGTTGTAAACCAAGGGGAGACTTAAGTTAAAAGTAAAAAAAAAAAAAAAAAATTAATGGCCTGAAAATATCAATATGATAAAAAGAAATTCAATATACTAGAAATTAGTATTAACTTAAAGAGTCCTTGCTAGTTAGAATATTTCGGTATTTGGACAAAAATTAAAGTTATGAAAGTAGCCATCTAAATAATGGTTTTTTTTCTCCAAAAAGTGTAAGTTTTCTCAAAGCAGTACTTCATACTAAAACTATTTTAACAAAATTAGTTAACTTTAATTATTCTTTATGAAATGTTATCCAAAGATAATCTTGTACAAAATATGAGTGAAAGTTTAAGAAATATTAAAAAAAATACCAACCACTGATCACTGGAGGAAGTTCAAATTAACTATTACATAATTTCACTTTATAGATTACCACAATTACCAAAGACACACAGTCAATACTCGCTGCAGAATCACATTGCAACTCTGATCCATCAAGAACATCAGTTTATTGGAACCTCGAAGAAGAGCTTTTCCAAACACTCGGGAATTATCTACTTTAACTTTTTTAAAACCAAACACTGGAAGTAAAGAAAATCTACTGAAAATCATAAAAAAACTAACAATGTGAAGTTTACTATTATCTACTAAAAAACATATAAAAATCAGAATAACACGTGACTTCGAGAATAGCTACTAAAATTGTGAAAACACAGCACATCAATTAGAGGCTATCTACTAAAACATATAGAAAATCACACGTGCAGTCTGAGAAAAACAGCATATGCATTCGTGAATATCTATTAAATCCATATGCAAAGCAAGCAAACCATGTCTCTGAAATTAATAACAACGTCAATATTGGAAAGAACTCACCAGGATACAACCAGCTACCAAACCGGTGCATATATTAGTAGACAAAGAATCGTACTCTAACGAAGTTAGTTCTGATGACGTCACCAATGGAGGAAGGCCAGTTTTGGGAAACTATCGTCCAACTATTTTCCAAAGTAAACAACCAAATTAACTATTGAACTATTAAATGAGAGTCATAGCAAGGAATAGATAAATCAGTACATAAAATACATGGGATAATCGTATTGTTATTTCGTAATTTGAATACTCTTTCAATTACGTTGTGTAATTAACTTAGCAGCTAACAATCATAGTTTGAACCAATATTTGAGAGACACGATAGAATTTTGTCTTTATATGAAGGGGAAAACAATTCGAACTAAAACTACGCAAATCCTATTGCAATATTTGATTGGAATTAGTAAACATAAATGTGATTAACAATAATATATTATTACAAATATTATTCAGTTCTCCACATACATACATGCATACATACATATATATATATATATATATATATATATATATATATATATATATATATATATATATATATATATATATATATATATATATATATATATATATATATATATATATATATATATATGTGTGTGTGTGTATATATATGTATACCTTACTCAAATATGAAAAATACTCTATTTATGAGATTACTCTAAAGTAAACTAAATCAAACGACCACTACCACAATCTCTTATGAATTACCAAATCACGAACGAACCTCATATTATCCTGTGCATGAACGCATGTACGAACAAACGCTTCACTTCCCAGACATCCCCACAACAAAGAAATCCCATCCAAACCCAATTTCAAGGTCAGGTCATGACCCCTTCTATCCTGACCTTCTCTGGATCGTCATTATACAAATCCTCAGTATCTATGGCCGAGTTCCCTGTGGTTCTAAATGTTGTTGGAGGTTAAATCTTGTTGTGAAAGTTTATCTTTCAGTATTTTGAAGTCGACGATTCAGTATCAAAATGTATATAATATTTTTCTTTTTTTCTGTCTAAGGGTGAATAATGAATAGATATTCATTCTTGTGTAATTGGTTGGTTTGTTGATTTATTCATTTATTTATGAATAATGAAGATATTTATTCATCTCTAAGGATGGTTAAGTACAAATAGCTAATTCTAAGGATTTCCTTATTTATATATTCATGTATTGATGGCTAATGGAGGATTATTTATGAAAAATCCCCTTTATTTTCTTTATTCATATAACTTTGTTACGAGAGTAAATTGTATAGGTGAATTTCTCTTATATGTAAAAGAAAATTTAATTTCATGAAATATGGATATAAAATTGATATTGAGAAAATGTTGCTTGATATTTTCAATACTCAAAATGTGCAAGAAAATTAAGTAGAAATGTTTATCATAAGAAACTATCTTTACAAAGAAAATTAACAAGCATAATGTATAATACCAAATAGTGTATTTTCACTAACATGATGAACAATATTTATATATTTTAATGGATAAGTTTAACATATGACTCGTTACATACACTCATTTATCTATTTTGGAAATATTCCAAGCTTACTTTGCCATTTGAAAGATGTTAGAAAGAAGAACTTTAAGTTCTGCTATATCACTAAGATGATTACTCCCCTCTCTCTCTCTCTCTCTCTCTCTCTCTCTCTCTCTCTCTCTCTCTCTCTCTCTCTCTCTCTCTCTCTCTCTCTTGTCCTTTTGTCACCAAACTCCACATTATAATTTAAACGCCTTTTTTCTTGACTCCCTCCAATAGATTATTGAATCTCCATTTAAAATGACTATCATCCTTTCACACTCCCTTCACCCGAATCGAGGCCAATAATCACTCACCAAAAATAAACCTCTCCCAAGACACCCCTTCAACAGGGGAGGGTGTGTTCTCCCTCCCCAATAATACCCCTAAATTCATTACAGGTCCATTAATCTTGATGGTTGAAGCCTCACGAAGGAGAATGGCTTTTGTCCCTCATAACAAAAGAGCCTGTTTATACCACCACCATGTTACTGACCCTGGTCTTTGTAACGCCAGACCATTTACACCCAATCAATTCCACCAAACAACTACCTATTAGGGACCTTGGAGCAATATGTGACCTTGAATTTTGTGACGATATATCGACACTCAAATATTTCTATCAATGCTATTTCCTATCTGTTGCTTAGTGATTATTAAATTATGGTTTTCCATTTAGCTTTGATGCTTGGCATGTATATAAAAGGATAATTTTAATACAAAAAATAATAATTAGGAAAAGAATTACGTTACATCTCTATATGACGTCATAGGCATTATATTTGAGGAGGCAATTGTTTATTGAAAAATAATGGTAATCCCAAAAGGAAAATCAGGTTGATAAAGAAATGGACAACATATGCCTTTAAGAACACTGAAGAAAGGACATCATTGTTGTTAAACACACAGCTTCTTAACGGACCTACTCATGGGATGCTAATCTCTCTCTCTCTCTCTCTCTCTCTCTCTCTCTCTCTCTCTCTCTCTCTCTCTCTCACACACACATACAATGAATTATTTTCTCTCAAATGCATGATTATATCTAATCTCTCTGTAACAATGAATTATATCCCTTGTCTAATATGCAATCTCTCTCTCTCTCTCTCTCTCTCTCTCTCTCTCTCTCTCTCTCTCTCTCTCTCCCTTTTGTCCACCCCAGTTAACGAGGCCGCTCACTGAACCAATCACAAATTGATTGGGTGTATGGTTGGTATGCGTGGTAACCCGTATTTAGCACTAGTTACTTACTGAACCTATGTTATAACCCTCTACTCTAATAGGTTAATTAACAGCCTACTCTTAAATTACATAGCGTTATTACAGAAAATCGGGCATCTTTTCTTAAAAATAAGGCCTTACACTCTCTTTCCTCATTAAAAATTTCTTTTTGCCATCGTACATAAATTCTGTCCAGTCCACCAGTTACCAACGCAAGTATAAATCGATAAAAACTAATTCTATAAAAAGCTTAAAGTTTTTCTAGTTAGAAAAATTGCCGTTGGCTAAAGTCATATTTTATTATACAAACTATTCTCGGAACAGAACATTAACCCACATTAAGAACTAACTGCTCTACACGAGACTATTTTTGAATGGATACCAAAACCATAAATATTTAACGAAAAATTTTCAGTTTTAGTAAAGACTCAAAAGAATAGTATTAGGTTATATTGCTAATTAACAATGGAAAGTAATTATTACTCAATAAACATCTAAAGATAATTATTATAAACCTTAGTACAAACTCCTCCATCCAAGTCCCAAGGATTATAACTATAACCAAGTACATTTATATTATATACTCTTATATTTGACGTATGCTCAAAATAATAAACAAATTGCCATTATATTAAATTCTAATTCAAATAAAAACTCAAGAAGCTGTTAAGATTTATAATTCTAATGTTAAATTCTAGTTAATAATAAACAATTAAAAACCCCAATGAGGCTTATAATTTGAGATTCAAAGGGCAAATATTATAGCATAGCCTCATATCATATACTCTTTAAATAAAGATAAATATTACCACCGCTAATAGTCCTTAAGCTTTTAACCTTTCAAAACTTTGACGTCAAAGTTCCGATTCTTTAGAAATGCCAATGCTACTTCAAAGGTCTTCAATCTTCTCACTTTCAGTAGTATTAAAATGTTGCTAATAGTTAATGGGTAGAAGTTATTGGTAGTCATACATTCCGATTGCAACAGTTACTTGCAAAATTGGTGAATGATTATTTCTGTAAGCCATAACTCCCATTTGAATTAGGAGCCTACACAAACATCACAAAAGTTAGCTTAAGACGACTTGCATAAATTCCAGGTATATTTAAAACTTCAATGGAAATTAAAACTCATAAGTAAATGAACAAGATTCCTATTTAGTAGGTTACAAGTTTAGAGATTGAAAAATTGCATGTAAGTGGGGAATAATAAAGCCATAAGCGACATTTGAAGCCTATCACCGAAATTTATAGGAATTTAAGAAGAAAAACCTGAATATTAGGTTTGATAAGAAATACAAATAAAAAAAATGAATAACCTAATTTCATAACAGAGGCTTTAAAACTCAAATTTAATA
>NC_090758.1:2415912-2423412 GCF_036898095.1 Palaemon carinicauda
CTTATTAATTAACAAATAATTTATATGCTATGTCATGTACTTTTAATATATAGATGTCCTAGTGGAATAAACAATGAACTTTAGAATGGCGTCCATAATTACAGAGAAATAATAAATTTCAAGAATTATTTGTTTTGAATAAAATATTAAGACACTCTTGTTTTTCGAAATGAAACAAAAAAAAAATCTTTATGCAAAAATATCTTTTGGAAATTTTACTTTAAATCTTCTCCATTCTTCATTTGAATTGGAGTACATATATTATTAAAAGTAATGTATGTATGTATGTATGTACGTATGTATGTATATATGTATGTATAAACTACTCGACAACTATCAATCACTCCACACAATAACCAGCATTCCTTTACCGCTTGAAACTCTTCGCTAAGGAACTTGAGAATAACATCAAAATACATTTGATCTTGTCGAATTTCTCTTTTAGAACTCAAACTTATTCATAAATTTTATGTACGAGCTGATTAATTTATGCTTAAAATTTCAGTGAGTCAGTCAGTCATTCTGTCTGTCCGTCCACTCACGTTATTCCTTCATACTGTATTCGTTACCCTTACTATCATTTGACTCAATATGACGACCACTCTCTCTCTCTCTCTCTCTCTCTCTCTCTCTCTCTCTCTCTCTCTCTCTCCTCTCTCTCTCTCTCTCGATTCTAGACGAATAGGTCGGATATATATGTATCGACTCTGGTATGGACAATGATATGCGCCGGGGCCTGGGAGTTCATTTAGAAGGGAAAAGCCTCCTGTTGCAGGAGAAAGTTTTATATACAAAGATAATGAGATTATATATATATATATATAATATATATATATATATATATATATATATATATATATATATATATATATATATATATATATATATATATATATATATATATATATATATATATACCTGACATTTTAGGTTCAACCACAGAATACACTATATACACTTGAAGAGTAACCAGCAATCAATAAAATTGTCTCCTGATGTATATCAAAGACTATTCTTGATAATCTTAGTTTCAAATAAAGACAAATTTAGGCAATAGGCTCTGACTTACGTAATTGTAATGAACTATTTATGTACTTTGCATTATTAATTCACTATTGTTTCATGTGTTTACTGAATTATATTCTACAAAAGATTACTACTTTTAGAAATGCCTAATTACCCTCAAACCTAGAAACATCCATCTAATAGTTTGAAAACCTTTACCTCTGACGTGACCGAGTTTAAATGCAGGAATAGTTTTGCTGTAGAATTTAAGATTTAATACACGCAAGAATACACCAGGTTGGATCATTCATGACAAGGAACATTGACTAATGATACTAGGCAAGCATTTAATTCTAATAGCCAGGCCTTCTCCATCACGAGGCTCAATACTACACAGTATTCTAGAAGTTTTATTCCGGCTGTTAACAAGTTGTGGAATGATCTTCCTTATCGGGTGGTTGAATCAGTAGAACTTCAAAAGTTTAAAGTTGGAGCAAATGTTTTTATGTTGACCAAAAACAAGTGTCTTTTTATAGTTTTATATATGACATATATGTTTTTGACGTTAATAGTTTATATATGGCATATCTATTTTGACGTTCTTACTGTTTTTAGAATGATATTGTAAATTTACTCTCATTATTCATTTTCCTTATCTCCTTTCCTCACTGGGCTATTTCTCCCTATTGGAGCCCTTGGGCTTATAGCATCATGCTTTTCCAACTAGGGTTGTAGCTTTGCTAGTAGTAATAAAATAATAGTAATTTACACCAGTGACTTTACCGTAAATTAATGGTTTTGTTCAACGAATTGTTTATGTTTAATGAGTTAGTTGCCAAAAAAACAGAGCATAATTTCACCATTTCTTGTTCCTTTCCTCAATTGATAGTGAATTATTTTGCGATATTATCGATATATAATGAAGCTCTTCCATAAACATAAGTTCAAGTTAGAAATCACGATTACTTTTTCTAGTAAAACTATTGTAACAATTATTATCTTCAGCATCATCATCATCATTGCAGTGCAGTAGGTAACCTTCTAAGACAAGAATTGTTTGGTAATTCAAGTATTGTCAATATGGAAAAAAAAGGGGGGGTAGGAAATGAGTGGCAAGACTCATGCTGCCTAATCAAGTACAGCCTCTGTATGGTTGGTATGCGTGGTAACCCGTCGTTAGCGCTTGTTACTTACTATACCTGTTATAACCCTCTACTCTGATAGGTTAATTAACCGCCTACTCTTAAATTATATTATGTTATTACAATAAATCGGGCATCTACTCTTAAAAATAAGGCCTTACACCTTCTTTCCTTAATAAAAAAAATATTTTTCCTATCTTACATAAATTCTGTCCAGCCCACCAGTTACCAACACAAGTATAAGTCGATGTAAACTAATTCTATAAAAAGATTAAAGTTTTTCTTGTTAAAAAAAAAATGCTGGATGTTAAAGTCATATTTTATTAAAGAAACTATTTTCGGACCAGACCATTAACCCACATCAAGAGCTAACTGCTACACAAGATACTATTTTTCAATAGATACCAAAAACCGTAAATATATAAATGAGCAATTTTCAGTTTTAGTAAAGGCCAAAAACAACAGTATTGGGTTGCATTGCTACTTAAAAAAGGCAAAGTAATTGTTACTCAGTAAACATCTAAAATTGAGTATTTTAAACCTTAGTACAAACTCCTCCGCCTATGTCCCAAGGATTGTAATTATAACTTAGGTAAATTTATATTATATACTATATTTTATATATGACTTATGCTAAAATAATAAACAAATAGCCAATATATTAAATTAAAATGTTGCTAATAGTTAATGGGTAGAAGTTATGGGTAGTCATACATTGATTGCAACAGTTACCTGCAAAATAAATAAGAAGTGTTAAAGAGCAAGATTGGTGAATGATTATTTCTATAAACATAAGTCTTATTCGATTTAGGAGCCTAAACAAACATCACAAAAGTTATCTGAAGACTTTGCATAAATTCCAGGTATGTTTTAAAATTTCTATGGAAATTAGAACTCAATAAGTAAATGAGCAAGATTCCAATTTATTAAGTTACACGTTTACATATTGAAAAATTGCATTTAAGTGGGAAAATATAAAGCTATCAGTTATATTTGAAGCCTATTACCGAAATTTATTGCAATTCAGGAAATTAAAGCCCGAATATTAAATTTGATAAATCTAAATAAAAAAAAATAACAAATTTATATCGAGGTTTTAAAATTCAAATTTAATATTTTAGATTTTACCAAGACAATATTCTGAAAGTGCCAACAGCTACAATATTTATAAAAGCACACTCATATTCAACAAGTAATAAAATGTGAATTATTTAAACAAAATAGATAAAATTCCTAATAAATGCTTAAAACACCAAGACTTAATAGATAATAATTCAACTACCAAACTAAAATAGACCTAAATTAGTAAAATGGAAAGAAAAAATTCAAAATTCTATAGACCTAAAGAGATAAATTTACGAAAAGGTTTAAATTAGAAACTAACCGAGAGTATTCGTAATTTTTACCTTGACTGGAAACACTGCTCAAATTCAAAGTTTCAAAGGACTTCCACACCTGAAAGGCAAAGAACTGGATTAGTAGATTGCCAAACTCGCCAGAAACCTGCATAGTTGGTCTGCAAGAGACCAACTATGCAAGCCATTGGGGAGCCAGCCACCCCCACCCCGTCAAGGGCACCGCCCTTGGTGGGGAGGAGGGTTGTTGGCTAAAGAGTAAATTTCAAAATAATTCAGAAAAATTAACTTTGATTATTTGTTGGGTTGAACGAATTTCTTGATTGAGGACATTCAGTATATCTTATGAATTCTTCAATGAAGGTGTATCTTTAATTTCTTGTAACATTAATCTTGAGTTTTTGCTGAATAAGATTCGTGGTAGAGAGGTAGGGACGAAATGGAATTCCAGGAAATTCCTGGAAAAAGGATTTAGTATCAGGACAATCCAAAAAACAAGAATATATAGTACAGTAATAGTAGATTATGGACTACTGGACTCCACGTTCTTTATATTTAGTTGGTAAACCAAGGAGAGACTAAGTTACTAATTTAAAATCTAAAAAAAAATGGTCTAAAAATAACAAAGAATATAGAACAATTTCAATATCCAAGTAAATATTATTAAGGGTAGGCTCCCCTTTCAAGGGGTGCCAATCGTAAAAAATATTTCCCAAAAATACACTAATCAAGACACGCTAATGAAATTTTCAGGCATTATTAGCACTATAATAAGGCATATCCTCTGTAAGTTTTATCATCCTACAGGGAAAATAAAGGATTTTATGAATAAAAATGTGAAAATCGGAGCTAGCGACATAAAATTTGTTTGGTGACCAGTGAGAAACTAATGTCTTGAATTTAAATTCGCTCTGTAAATATGTTTTGTTTATCCACCTGGAACAAGCAGACAAAGTTTTATCAAAATCGAACAGTAAATAAGCACACAGCAAGAAAAAAATGAGCATTAACTTTAGTGAAAGCCCAGCTGGTGATGGAGGGATACCTAGAAATAAATATTCACCAAAAATTAAAATTTCGATTTAGGGAAAAAACCTTCTGTGTTTTTCTAGGTATTATGTCACTTGATGGCCTAAAACCTCTAAATATTATATTACTTAAGGCATAAGAGCAGGACAAGCAAAGAAATACACCCCTCTCCCGAAAAAGAAAAAACCAGAAATTACGATTTTTGTCTGATGACGAAAATATTGGATATAAAATCATAGTCTCCCCTGAGTCCATTTTCTTTGGTATCACTGATATGAGAAAACGACTTTGAACAGTTTTTAAGGGGTAAACTGAAATAATTAGAAAATTAATAATGATATTTCGTATTTTTACTATTAACATAAGGGGGGCGTTGATGACCAGGGGGGGCATTATAGAGGCTGGAGATGAATTCTACACATATCACAGCCTTCTGATAGGCAAAAGGAAAACTTAGCAAAGAAAAAAAAATTGGGAAAAATTCACCCTCTGATCGTGGAGACAAGTCCTTGCTAGTTACAATATTTCGGTATTTGGACAAAGATTAAAGTTTTGAAAGTAGCCATTAAGATGATAGCTTTTTCCAACAAGTGTCTGCCATTTACAAATAAAACAAATTTGAAATAAACAAAATTCCCTATAAACTAATTTATACTTTGATAATTTTTAAATAAAGTTAGTCAAAACAAAATAATTAAGTTTTCTCAAAGTGGTACTTCCTACTAAAGGAATTTGAACAAAATTAGTTAACTTGAATAATTCTTTATGAAATATTGCTCAAAGGTAATCCTATACAAACTAAGAGTGAAAGTTTAAAAAATATTAAAAAAAACTACCAAGTGAGCTTTCCAACCACTGATCACTGGACGATGTTCAAAAGTACTTTTACATAATTTCACTTTATGGAGAAAGTCTTCATTCAAGATTACCACAATTCTCAAAGACACACACACAATCGCAGCAGAATCATATTTAAACTCTGATCCATCAAGAACATCAGTTCAAATGAACCCGGAAGAAAATCTTTTCTAAACACTCAGGAAAATATTTACTTTATTTATATAAAACCAAGCACTTGAAGTAAAGAAAATCTACTGAACATTAAACAAGACCTAACACGTAAAGTTCAGAATATCTACTAAAAAGAAATAAAAAAAACACAGCTCTTGACTTCGAGAATAGCTATTAACAATGTGAAAACACAGAACGTGAATTCTAGAATAACTACTATAATTGTGAAAACACACAAGAATACGAGAATAGCTACTAGAATTGTGAAAACACAGCACATGAATTAGAGACTATCTACTAAAACATAGACAAAACAACACGTGAAATAAAAAATAATCAACTAAAACTAAATAAAACCAGCAGGTAAATTCGTGAATATCTATTAAAACCATATACAAAGCAAGCAAACCATGTCTCTGAAATTAATAACAACGTCAATATTGGAAAGAACTCACAAGGAACAACCAGCTACTAGACCGGTGCGGATATTAGTAGTCAAAGAATCGTACTCTAACGAAGTTAGTTCTGATGACGTCACCAATGGAGGAAGGCCAGTTTTGGGAAACTATCGTCCAACTATTTTCCAAAGTAAACAACCAAATTAACTATTGAACTATTAAATGATAGTCATAGCAAGGAATAGATAAATGAGTACATAAAGTACATGGAATAATCGTATTTTTATTTCGTAATTTGAATATTGTTTTAATTACGTTGTGTAATTAACTTAGCAGCTAACAATCATAGTTTGATCCAGTGTTTGGGAGACACGATAGACTTTTGTTTTTAAATGAAGGGGAAAACAATTCGAACTAAAACTACGCAAATCCTATTGCAATATTTGATTGGAATTAGTAAACACAAATGTGATTAACATTAATATATTATAATAAAGACTATTCAGGTCTGCAAATAGCTCTGGAAATAAACGTGAAAAATATAGTAAAGTTTGGTAGTTTAAAACCCCTTGTTTTCTAAGGCAATACCTTTCAAGGTACAGACATACATACAAACACACAAACATATATATATATATATATATATATATATATATATATATATATATATATATATATACACGTAAATATATATATATATATATATATATATATATATATATATATATATATATATATATATATATATAGTATTATAATATATTTATATACACTCAAATATATATATATATATATATATATATATATATATATATATATATATATATATATATATATATATATATATATATTGTATATATATTATTCAAATATATAAAAAATATACTCGATATATGAGTTTACTCTAAAATAAACTAGATCAAACGACCACTACCACAATCTCTTATGAATTACCAAATCACGAACGAACTTCATATTATCCAGTGCATGAACGCATGTACGAACAAACACTTCACTTCCCAGACATCCCCACAACAAAGAAATTCCATTCAAACCCAATTTCAAGGTCAGGTCATGACCCTTTCAATCCTGACCTTCTCTGGATCGTCATTATGCAAATCCTCAGGATCTATGGCTGAGTTCCCTGTGGTTCTAAGTGTTGTTGAAGTTTAAATCTGGTTGTGAAAGTTTATCTTTCAGTATTTTGAAGTTGAGGATTCAGTATCAAAATGTATACTATATTTATCTTTTTTTTTTGTCTAGGGGTGAATAATGAATAGATATTCATTCTTGTGTAATTGGTTGGTTTGTTGGTTTATTCATTTGTTTATGAATAATGAAGATATTTATTCATCTGTAAGGATGGTTAAGTACAAATAGCTAATTCTAAGGATTTTCTTATTTATATATTCATGTATTGGTAGCTGATGGAGGATTATTCATGAAAAATCCCCTTTATTTTCATTATTCATATAATTATGTTACGAGAGTAACTTGTATAGGTGAATTTCTGTTATATATAAAAGATAATTTTTATTTCATGAAATATGGTTTTGAGAT
>NC_090758.1:2428412-2443005 GCF_036898095.1 Palaemon carinicauda
GCGGTCTACCATTACTGACGTCACAGAGGAGGGTGGTGTTGGAGTTTTCGAAGGGAAAATCCTCCCAACAGAGGGACGTGCAGGTTGTCCTACAATCTTGATACTCTGGATCCTGTCGTTGGGCTTCAGCCAGGGCGTTGTAATCCAATCCCAGTTGAACGGCAGCCAACGTGTTTCTTGACAGGGCATCGGCAACGGGATTCATTTTCCCATGGACGTATTGGAGGGTGCAATTGTATTCAGCCACGGCGGAGAGATGTCGGCGTTGACGGGCGGACCAGGCGTCAGACTGTCGAGTGAAGGCGTGCACCAGAGGCATGTGGTCTGTGCGAATGACGAAGGGCGTACCTTCTAAGAAATGGCGAAAATGACGGACAGCCAAGTGCACTGCCAGCAATTCTCGATCGAAGGTAGAATAACCCGATTCTGCCTTGGACAGTTTTCTGCTGAAGAAGGCCAATGGGCGGGGCGAGCCTTTGACCACCTGCTCGAGTACTGCACCAATAGCGACGTCGCTGGCATCGGTGGAGAGAAAGAGAGGGGCGTGTGGGATAGGAAAAGTGAGAGCCGCAGCAGTTGATAGGGCGTTCTTTGCATTGCATAAGGCTGCTTCTTGAAGGGGACCCCACTTCAGGTCCTTTGGCTTGCCCTTGAGGGAGGCGTAGAGGGGAGCAAGAGTGGCGGCAATGGCTGGCAGAAAACGGTGATAATAGTTGATCATGCCCAAGAATTCCTGCAGAGCTTTGACGGTCGAGGGCGTTGGGAAATTCTGAACGGCTGCTACCTTCTCAGGGAGGGGATGGACTCCTTCAGGAGTGATACGGTGCCCTAAGAACGACACTTCGTTGGCGCCAAAGGTACACTTGTCGTACCGGACTACAAGGCCGTTTTGTTGCAGGCGGTCGAGCACGATGCGCAGGTGACGGAGGTGTTCCTCTTTTGAGGAGGAGAACACATGTATGTCGTCCACATAACATACACAGAAAGGGAGGTCCCCTAAGATGCCATCCATGAGACGTTGAAACGTTGCCCCAGCATTACGAAGGCCAAAACAGGAGTAATTGAAGGTGTATGTGCCAAACGGAGTGGTGATGGCGGTCTTGGGATGTCTTCTGGGTTCATAGGCACCTGATAATACTCCTTCAGGAGGTCGAGCGTAGAGAAAACCTTTGCTTTGTGCAGGTAGGAGGTTACATCGGCAAAGTTTGGGAGTGGGTAGTGATCCGGTTCTGTTTGCATGTTCAGGCGCCTGTAATCCCCGCACGGACGGAGGGAGCCGTCTTTCTTCAGAACGATGTGTAAGGGTGACGACCATGGGCTGGAGGCCTTTTGGCAAAGGCCCATTTTCTCCATTTCGGCGAACGTCTGTTTGGTGGCTGCCAATCGTTCTGATGCCAGACGTCTGAATTTTGCGAAGACTGGGGGTCCCGTCGTCTTGATATGGTGATAAATACCGTGCATGGCAGGAACCGTGGGCGTTTGGCAAAGTTCTGGACGGAAAACATCCGGGTACGACGTGAGGAGGTGGGCGTAGGCATCCGTGGGTGCGCTGATGTGGAGAGCGTGGTTAGAGGGGGCGGGTTGAAGAGGTGTCGACTAGTACGAGTCTGCGTTGACCAATCGTCGGTGGGCGACATCGACCAGAAGGTGGAAATGAGAGAGGAAATCCGCACCGAGGATTGGCATTGTGACGTCAGCAACGAGAAACTTCCAATTGAATTTACCGTTTCCAAACGATAATGTGAGGTTCTCGTAACCATAGGTGGGTATCGCAGATCCGTTGGCAGCTACCAAGCGGACGCCGGCAGATATAGACAGACTACGTTGTGCCTTGAAAAGTTTCCTTGGCAAAAGAGAACGACAAGCACCCGTGTCTACCAAAAATCGCACGCCCGTTCCTGCATCCTGTAAAAAGAAAAGATTAGAAACATGGGAGGCCACCGCCACAAGCGATGGCCTACTTACACGTTTTTTGGCCAATGACAATCTTTGGCACATTTCTTCGCGGTTGCCCCGAATCTGAAGTGGTAGTAGCAAAACTGCGGCGGATGGGAGGTAGTAAGTGGCTGTAGAAGTCGTTCGTTGGGGCGCGAGCGATCAGTGGGTGGTGGGCGGCTTTGTCGCTGCTTCGGCACGTCACGGGGTAGGCGTGTATGTCCTACGGCATTCATGTCAGCTTCGGTTGACGTTGAATAGGCCTCCTTGTCGTCAGGGTTGGAGGCGTTGATGGAGGTCTTGAAGTGGCTGTCCATAAGGGCGTCGGCTTTGGTCATCAAGTCCTTTATGGGTAAACTATCGACATCGGGTATGGCAGCGCGCACAGGTTCAGGTAAACGGCGTATCCAAAGGGCACGGAGTAGGTTCACCTCACGAGGAGAGCCGTCTGCGGCAGGTTGAAGGCGAGCGATACTGGTTATTTCCCTGAGGGCAAGCGAAGCCCTTTGGTCCCCCAACGGTTGTTGCGAGAGCTGAAAAAGCTTTGCTATACGGGCGGCTGGCGACGGCGAGTACTGCTGCAGAAGGTATGATTTGAGGTCGTCATACGCTATTGGGGTGTCTCCTTGTTCACAAAGCCAGTCGGATATTTCTGGGAAGGTGTCCTCGGGTATCGCCGCGAGAACATAATCCGCTTTGGTGGTTGAGCGAGTCACGCCCCTGATACGAAACTGGACTTCTGCGCGCTGAAACCAAGCAAACGCCTCTCCACTGGCAAACGATGAAAGTTTGAATGGAGCGGCCGCAGCACCAACTGCCGTAGAGTCCGCCATAGTACTACCAACGATGAAGGGGCGAGGGGGTGGGGGTGGAAGGTGGTGGGAGCGAGTCAACTTCCGGGGTCACCAATGTGACGGGCCGAGAGAGGAGTTGTGAAATCAAAGGCAGATTGGAAACGACTGAGTTATATTGTTGTGGAACACTCTCCTTATATACAAAACCTCAAGGCAACAGGACATGACAAGTTCACAAGACAGACAATATCACAGAGGAAAAACCAGACAGGAATTTTCATGTTCGTTTTAGTGCGAGGGAGGAGGGAAGATACAAGCATAATATATACAAAAGGAATTATGTACAATTGTGTGAAACACGGTTGGTACATCTAATTGCTTCAACTAAAAATGGAAAGAAATTAGTGGATGATGTAAACTATATATATGATAAACACAAAACTAATAAGAATGGTTCCAAGCAATATTGGCAGTGCGAAAATAGGTTGTGTAAAGCCCGTGTATACACCTATGTTGGTGATGGTGAAAACAAAATCATTAAGAGTGTAGGCGAACATAATCACAGTGCTACAGCAGTAAGAGTGGCATCAAAATTAGCACATCATCAAATGAAAATAATGTTAGGATCTACACAAGATGCTCCTCGGACTATAATATGTAAAGAAACCCAAAGTATGAATGTATGTGCTATTTCGTAATTACCTTCAGTATCATCATTGAGTCGTAGTATCAGACGTTGGAGACAAGTAGAAGATAATGTACCGCCTATACCTCAGGAACGGCATGGTTATTTAATTACTGATTAGTATTGTTACCTTGATAATGGTTAGAAGTGGCTACAGTTTGACAGTGGTGAACATGATATTGAAAGAATTTTGATATTTGCAACTGACTCTGCAATTAGTGACATCAAAAGAGTTAAAAATTGGACAGTAGATGGAACGTTTAAGTGTAGCCCAATTATTTATTATCAATTGTACACTTTACATATTCAAGACAACGACATTAGTGTTCCGAGAATGTTCGCCTTGCTGCCAAATAAGACACAAGATACTTACAATAGACTATTTACTACTATAAAAAGAACTTTTGCATAATGTCGAACCAGCCACTGTGATGATGGATTTTGAAAAAGCGGCCATCAATAGTTTAATAAATATATTTCCTAGTTCAGATGTTACCTGTTGCCTATTTCACCTCTCACAAAATGTTTACAAACAAGTTGTAACAATAGGTTTTAAACAGCAATATCACCAAGATGATGATTTTAGTTAAAAAGTGAGATGTTTATCCGCACTTGCTTTCCTTCCCATTGACGATGTTATTGATGGCTTCGAGGAATTAACTGATGACGACGATTTTCCCCAAGATCTTGTTTTATATTATGAAACATATTATATTGGAAGAGTGAGAGGTCGTGGCTAACGAAGGCGAAGAGTCAAGCCAGTCTTCCCTATTCGTTTATGGAATGTTCATGAACGTACTGAAAATGGTATGCCACGCACCAATAACTATGTTGAAGGATTCCATAATGCACTAAGAACCTCCGTGACAAATGTACATCCTAATATTTGGTCCCTTATAACTGCTTTAAAACGTAAAGAGGCTCTCAGTGCAACAAAAATTGCACATCTCAATCGTGGAGACAGCGTAACGTCCCAAAAAAATACAAGGATGCCAATCAGCGTATCAGAAAATAGCTAGAACAGTATGACCCTGCAAATAAAATCCAATATCTTCGTGGCATTGCTCATAACATTAAACATTTTTAACTAGATAATATTGTTGCTTGTCTCATTTTTTAATTATACTTGTATTTTTCTTTACAAAATAAATCCTTTTAGTCTTTATAGTTTTTTTTTGTTTTATTTGTACTTTTAACTCATTACTTATAATTATAATTTCGTTTCATGCCTTATATATACAGTATATAGTGGTATCGAAATGACTGGTAACGAAAAATCCTAGTCACAAAATGGCCAGTAGCGAAATGTCCGGTATCAAACTGTCCTAGAACCATCTATATATATATATATATATATATATATATATATATATATATATATATATATATATATATATATATATATATATATATATATATATATATATATATATATATATATATTTATGTATATATATATATATATATATATATATATATATATATATATATATATATATATATACATACATATATATATATATATATATATATATATATATATATATATATATATATATATATATATATATATACATACATATATATACATACATACATATATATATATATATATATATATATATATATATATATATATATATATATATACATATATTAGATATATATATATATATATATATATATATATATATATATATATATATATATATATATATATATAAACATTCATACATATATACATACAGTATATATAAACATTCATACATATGTACATATATATAAACATTCATACATATATACATATCAAAAATATTCATAAACAAATAATTGGAGTTGATAATAATCCATAATAAAAAAACTCACCCCTGAGCCTAACCAAAGATCGCACGCGCACACTCGCAGAAAACCATACGCTTCCTAATTAGTTTCTAAAAAAAAAAAGTTAAATTTCTCTCCTTCCAGAGTCAGCATTCCTCCTCCACATCCCAGCCAATCTCTCTTGCAGCCTCTGGGCTAACCTCCCAAAATCTTGCTGCACCCCTATCCAAAGACGCCCCTACTCCCCTAAATTAGGACATGCTTCTCTGACCCTCCCTTTCCCCCTTCCCTCCCTCCATGAAAAGTCGTTAACGACCCTGATCTAATAGTCCGTGGGCTGAAGGGGGTTTCCTTGCCCTTAAAATTGACAAAAGTGCATTTAGGTTGTAGCTTTTGATCCATATTTTCATTTTTTTAATGATCCCATTGAAAAACATAAGGACTCACTACCACTACTGGGCCACTTTCTTCGATGACATCATCGAATTTTGCTGCTGCCAATTTTGGGGTAGGGGAAACCAAATTAGACATAACTCTGGACTGAAAGGTCAGAGAAAGATAAATGACATATCATAATGTTTGCTTTGGGCCTCTCTATCCGATAAAATAGACAATTTGCAATTTTGTTTAATATTCAGGTCACCAGAGGTCAAAAGGTCCCCAAATTTGGGATCAAGTTAACATTTTAAGCACCTCCATAAATGTAACCCCAGGACCAGCCAGACCAATATCTGATGACATTTTCTGCCTTATTTCATCTCTAGAGACCTCAAGAAATAGAATGATACCCATTAAGTGTACTTATTGGCCAAATCACGGAAATGAGATGTTATGTAAAAAGGTATTTTTTAAAATTTGTCGTCTTTTTTTTTTTTGCCTCAAAATCGTAAAAACTGATAAAGCTCATAACTCTTTTTATAGAGGGGCTACGGAAATTATTTTGGTGTGTTTTCCCAGGTTTTGGGGTCAAAGAATAAAAAAAAAGCATTCTCAACAATGTCAACTAATTACATCATGCTGAAATTCAAGATGGGCGCCACTCTGAACGCCGTAATTTTGACTTGGCTATAACTCCTCCATGAATGCCGCAGGAGAGATAATATTCGTGTCCTCACCCAGGTTCTTGAGATCACAGCAACCAATAAAGGCAATCTCAATAAGTCTGTCAGTAAATTTTGGGAAAGTCACATAAATCAACAACAGAAATGCTTTATTTGAAGGTTACAACAATCATGAATGAAATAAATAAAACTGTACATGAATGTATAATACACTCATATGGTGCAAGACCGCATTGGAAAAATTCACACTGTGTTGCTTTGGACTACAGAAAAAAGTCAACCTATGCAAGGTATAATGTTTGATAGTCTACTTGGGTACCTTTGGGTCCAATTTTGATTAATGGAAAGGCAATTATTGGAAATATATTGTGATACAAGGGAGGACCTTGGTCCTTCGATCCTGAAATCTACCATCTTGTTACTTGAAACTTTCTTAGTCCAAGTCAGACCCACTATCATCACTTTCATAGTCATCATCAAAATTTCCATCACTTTCATTGTTTTCATCATCTCAAGTATATCAGCCATACTTGTAGGAAGTGCAGTTCCCTTGAACCAACAGGGATCTAGATTTCCATCCTTCATTATCCAACCATGATCTACAGCTGGATGAGGGACCTAAAGTTTGGGATAATGGGCACGCTTCCATATAGCAACCTGATAGTTCACCTCCTGATATGCTCATTTAGACACTCTTGGTGTCTAAAGAGATGAAAGATCAACATTCTTCTTTGAATCCTGCGACTGCCCACTGCACTTTAACTCGAGCATTTGGTATCGAAGCTGGTCAACTTCCTTTGTCTTAGTTTTGGCAAAATACATGGTGCAGGTGAAATCCTCAAGAGCAAGGAATATTTCATCGGTTACCTCCCATGACTCCCCAGGCAACTGAAGACTTCTTGGTACTTTGGGCATTTCTGTAGAATTCGCAGAGGTTTTAACTTGACAATTCCTTTAAAGGCACTTGTCATATCGCATCTACTGAATGCATGCAGACCAAGGAAAGCAGACTAAGGAGAGAGACACAGTAAGTTGGTGTGAGCCCTTTCAATAGTTCTGTGACATCTATGAATCGCCTTCTATTCCCAGTGCCAGTGTCAAAAAGGAGTTGCACACCTAAGTTTGGAGCATAATACAGAAGTATGAATATGTCACTGTCTGGACTTTGAACCCGAACAAATTATTTGTATCTTTCATCCTTGGCATAGGTTGAATAGAGAATGACACGTAAATTTGTCTCTTCCTGGGTTGAGTCAAGAGATTCAATTTGAAATGCAGTGATCTTATCGTCTGCCCTGAGTTCGTAAGCCTTGCCCTTACAAACTAAGATAAGCTTCTTCTTCTCTACCTTCGGTATATTCTCCTCCGTGCACCTAACCCTCTGGAGTAATTCAATGAGCCGAGTTTTATTGTCGTCATTACTCGAGATCTCTTTCCAGTTATCTGGTCGCCTTGTGTTTTCTCCACTGACCAAACGTTTTTCTCCTGAGCCAAGATTTGATCTCTCCAGGATTTTATCGAATTGGGCATGTAAACCGAGAGTGTTTAAATGAGCATATCAGAAGGTGAACTATCAGGTTGCGATATGGAAACGTGCCTATTATCCCAAACCTAGGGTCCCTCATCCGGCTGTGGATCATGGTTGGATAATGAAGGATGGAAATCTAGAACCCTGTTTGTTCAAGGGAACTGCACTTCTACAAGTATACAAGGTACCTAGAGGTGATGCTACAGATGGTGACTATGGGGGCGAAAGCAGCAGAGATAGCAGGCATCGTGATACCCGTTCATCACAGATCCAGGAGAGTGAGAAAGCTGCTAGGAAGATCAAGCAAAGAACGCATTCATTACAGAGACTGAAGAAGAATGATGACTTCTTTGCTTCATTGCCCAAACAGAGGCCAAAGACTTTCGCTGTCATTGGAAAGAAAGCACTTGTGAAAACATCAAGTAACAAAACAGTGGAGTACAAAGAGCAGGGGAATGTCACATTCAAGTTGTTGGTCAAGTCTCAAAACCACAAATTGGATGTCAAAGAACTTCTACAATACCCACTCATGCCTGTGCCATCATCACTTGAGACACCAGATGGGTATCTTCTGAAGACAGACAAGACCAAGGCATTCCACCACTTAGTGAAAGACACGAATGATTCCGCTATTCCTCCTGACAAAGATACCATGAATGTAGAAGATGGAAATACCGTGTTTCACTCAATGAAGGAAATGCCAAAAACATTCAAACAGATATGTCAAAACATCCTGTCCGTCTCTACATCTGGGAAATCCAGCGTGCTTTTCAGCACTGACACTTACATGCCCAATTCAATAAAATTCCTGGAGAGATCAAATCTTGGCTCAGGAGAAAAACGTTTGGTTAGTGGAGAAAACACAAGGCGACCAGATAACTGGAAAGAGATCTTGAGTAATGATGACAATAAAACTCAGCTCATTGAATTACTCTTGAGGGTTTGGTGCACGGAGGAGAAAATACCGAGGGTAGAGAAGAAGAAGCTTATCTTAGTTTGTAAGGGCAAGGCGTACGAACTCAAGGCAGACTATGAGAATATCTCTGCATTTCAAATTGTATCTCTTGACTCAACCCAGGAAGAGTAGTAGTAGTAAAAACTAGGTACCGACAACAGGGGTCAATAAAATCGGTAATGATTAGAGAGAGAGAGAGAGAGAGAGAGAGAGAGAGAGAGAGAGAGAGAGAGAGAGAGAGAGAGAGAGAGAGAGAGAGCACAAAATAAATTAAAGATTCTCTTCTATATTATAAATATTCAAAAGTTAAAGGAAAACAGTGATTTATTAAATCTTAAAAAAGTTTAGTGGAAGAAAATAACTCCAATTATTACCTTTCTCTTTGAAGGAACACAAACTTGCATTTATGCAGGGACACGATCTCACACAAAATGAAACATGAGTTTTTGTTATCTGGACGTAAAAAGAAAGATTCAATTTTTTTTTCTCTCTCTCTCTCTCTCTCTCTCTCTCTCTCTCTCTCTCTCTCTCTCTCTCTCTCTCTCTCTCTCTCTCTCTCTCTCTGTAATCATTACCGACTTTATTGACCCCTGTTGTCGGTACCTAGTTTTTACAACTACTACTACTACTACTACTACTACTACTGCTACTACTACTACTACTACTACTACTACTACTACTACTACTACTACTACTACTACTACTACTAATAATAATAATAATAATAATAATAATAATAATAATAATAATAATAAAAATAAAGGCAATGATAATTGTAACATTATATAGTATAACAGTGCACTTGCTCTTTATTGTATAAGGGCAAAACATAGGATTAAATGTAAATATCAACATATAAAAATATGGAGAGAGAGAGAGAGAGAGAGAGAGAGAGAGAGAGAGAGAGAGAGAGAGAGAGAGAGAGATATGATGGTAATATTGATAGTGACACAAAAGAGGACAGTGAACAAAGGAAAAAGGAAAGAAAGAGTATTTAATCAAAGCAATGAATTAGGCATCACAAGGAAATAATTAAACTTGACTGAATGAAATAAAAGACATACAGCCAAAGGTTAAGAAAAGCGGAGAAAAGAACAATGATAATCGCGAGGAAGGGAATAAGGAAGAATTAGATGTTACGGGGAAGTGGAGGAAAGGATTAGAATTTTTTTTCCAGATTCTATTCTTTCAAAAGGAAATGTGATTAGAATAATAGCTATAGTTTGAAGCCGTGGTGATGAGAGACACAAATAGACAGTGAGGCACTTAAAAAGATCTTCAGTCACTAGTTACCACTTCCCTCCTATGTGATCAGAAATTTAAAAGTCACTTCTAGGAGACGGACACTTCAAAATCAAGCCATTATTTCTTAGCATTGGGTTGTGACATAGTCTCTGTACCATGGCCTTCCACTGTCTTGGGTTAGAGTTCTCCTGCTTTAAGTACACTCAAGTCCACTATTCCATCTTATTTCCTTTCCTCTTTTTATTTCCTATTTTTCATGGTTTATATATGAATGACTTATTTTAATGTTTTCACTGTTCTTGAATTATTCTATTTTAATTTTTTCCTTATTTCCTTTCCTCACTAGGATATTCTTCCCTGTTGGAGCCCTCGGGCTTATAGCATATTGCTTTTCAAACTAGGGTTTTAGCTTAATAATAATAATAATAATAATAATAATAATAATAATAATAATAATAATAATAATAATAATAATAATAAACTGACATCAGTCACTCCTTCCCCCCTCACCAGTCAGAAACTCAAAAGTGTTATATGACATCAGTCACTCCTTCACCCTTCACCAGTCAGACACCTAAAAGAGTCATCTGACATCAGTCACTCCTTCACCCCTCACCAGTCAGACACTCAAAAGAGTCATCTGATATCAGTTGCTCCTTCACCCTTCACTAGTCAGACACTTAAAAGGGTCATCTGACATCAGTCACTCCCTCACCCCTCACTAGTCAGACAATTGAAAGGGTCATCTGACATTAGTCACTCCTTCACCCCTTACCAGTCACACACTTAAAAGGGTTGTCTGAAATCAGTCACTCCATCACACTTCAGAATTCAGACACTTAAAGGGTCATCTGACATCAATCACTCCTTCACCCCTCACCAGTCAGACACTTAATACCCTGGATAGGTACGGTGGGTCGTACGCGACCCCGAGCGTCAAAAAAAAAGAGGTTTTTCTCACGTGACTCACCCCCGTGACTGAATTTGTGGGTGATCGACCTGCAGGAGGTGTCTCCCCTACACGCTCTAGTAGTGTCCAGATGTGCATTGCTGTAGCTGTACTCCTTCCCCGATTTCTGAGACGTGTCGGGGTCGAGCGCGACCGAGTTTACCCTTCTAAGGTAATTTGCATAATTATCAAAGTTATTACGTATTATGAAATTGTCGTAGAATGGTGCAACTTGTATAGGTTATCAGTTGTGGAAAGTCTTGGTGGATTGTTTGGCTACCATGTGCATGATTTTTTTTTTAGTTAAAATTTCGTTCATCACCACGAGGACCATTTTACCGCGAGTGCCCCTTTTTCATTTTTTTTTCATTTTTTTGCCAAGTCATTTTTCCGTAAGATATTGCCAAATAGTGTCGTAAAACTTTTGCTTGTTTAGTGTTGGAAAGTGTGTCTAGATGATCTGGCTACCCATGCGTAACTTTGTTTTTGTCAGATACGACGTAGTTATTGGTATATTGGGTATTTAACTGAGGTTGCCAATTTCTGTTTTTTTTCAATATTTGTAAAAAATTTTACGTAGTAAGGAATTGCCGTATATTATTCTTTTTTTTTCATGTTTATGTGTTAGAAAGTGTGCCTTGATGGTTGGGCTAACACGTGCATGTCTTTTTTTTATCTGAGATGCCGTATATTAGAATGTTGGGCATTTTACCGCAAGTGCCCCTTTTTCATTTTTTTTCATTTTTTTGCCAAGTCATTTTTCCGTAAGATATTGCCAAATAGTGTCGTAAAACTTTTGCTTTTTTAGTGTTGGAAAGTGTGTCTAGATGATCTGGCTACCCATGCGTGACTTTGCTTTTGTCAGATACGACGTAGTTATTGGTATATCTGGTATTTAACTGCGGTTGCCAATTTCTGTTTTTTTTTTCAATATTTGTAAAAATTTACTACGTAGTAAGGAATTGCCGTATATTTTTGATTTTTTTTTTCATGTTTATGTGTTAGAAAGTGTGCCTTGATGGTTGGGCTAACACGTGCATGTCTTTTTTTTTATCTGAGATGCCGTATATTAGAATGTTCGGCCTTTTTCCGCGAGTGCCCCTTTTTATTTGTTTTGCATTTTTTTGCTTAGTCATGTTACCGTAAGGAATTGGCAAGTAGTGTCGCAAAACTTATATTTTTATAGTGTTGGAAAGTGTTTCTAGATGATCTGGCTACCCATGCCTATTTTTTTTTTTGCCAGATATGGCGTATATATAAGTATGTGTTCGATTTTCCTGTGATTGCCATTTTTTCGTTTTTTCCCATTTCTTTCAAAATTACTAGGTATTAAGGAACTATCACAGAGTAATGATTCATTTATATGTTTATTTGTCGGAAAATGTGCCTTGATGGTTTGCCTAGCACGTGGCTGAAATTTTTTTTTTCTGAAATGCCGTATATTAGAATGGCCATTTTTCCGCGAGTGCCCCTTTTTATTTGTTTTGCATTTTTTTGCTTAGTCATGTTACCGTAAGGAATTGGCAAGTAGTGTCGCAAAACTTATAATTTTATAGTGTTGGAAAGTGTTTCTAGATGATCTGGCTACCCATGCCTATCTTTTTTTTAAGCCAGATATGGCGTATATATAGGTATGTGTTCGATTTTCCTGTGATTGCAATTTTTTAATTTTTTCCCATTTCTTTCAAAATTACTATGTACTAAGGAACTATCACAGAGTAATGATTCATTTAGATGTTTATTTGTCGGAAAATGTGCCTTGATGGTTTGCCTAGCACTTGGCTGAATTTTTTTTTTCTGAAATGCTGTATATTAGAATGTTAGCCATTTTTCCGCGAGTGCCCCTTTTTATTTGTTTTGCATTTTTTTTGCTTAGTCATGTTACCGTAAGGAATTGGCAAGTAGTAGTGTCGCAAAACTTATATTTTTATAGTGTTGGAAAGTGTTTCTAGATGATCTGGCTACCCATGCCTATCTTTTTTTTAGCCAGATATGGCGTATATATAGGTATGTGTTCGATTTTCCAGTGATTGCCATTTTTTCGTTTTTTCCCATTTCTTTCAAAATTACTACGTACTAAGGAACTATCACAGAGTAATGATTCCTCTAGATGTTTATTTGTCGGAAAATTTTGTTTACTTCTTTTTTGATTGAATATCATCAAATTTTTTTAGTTAAAATATTGTTTCACATTTTCTTTTTTTTTCGATTTTATTTCCCTTCAAAAATTTTTTTTCGGTCAGAATTTTAATTTTATAGACATAAAATAATCGACAATTATCCAGCAACCCACCATACAATTTTTATGCATATCCAATAATAATTAGATTAGTAAATAACACCTTGAAATTGACATACCCTTCCTACATTTCAAGTGGCAGATTAGGGAGTCTGAGTCAGTGTGGTTGGCGGCCATTTTGTGGACATATCCGAAGCGTAAGTTGCCCTATCTATATATATTCTTGTTCCCTATAGAATTAGTGATATTTCGGTATATTTTTACCTGCATAAATATCATATTATATATTAAATATATGTATTTTTTTATGAAATTTCTAAGTACTCAAAAAATTACCTTTAGATATGGCCCCTGATATAAATGTAATTTACAAAATAATGAAGATTTTTTTACATATTTCTATTTTAGGATAACATATGTTTATTCCCTAAAAAAATTAGCCACTTCTTATTTCATTTGGGTACCCAAAAAAATTCATGAAATTTGGACAAATTTTTTTGGCCAAAAAAAGTTACCCTTTTTTTCTCATTTCAGATCTTCACCTCCATGGGTCTGACTTCATCCAAAATACATCAAGATGTGTCCTAAACATTCAAGAATCAATTCCTAAAAGGATTTGTGTATATATGTATAAACTTTTTTTTATGAATTTTTATGTCAGGTCTTTTTTTTTCTACTCAATTTTTTAGAATATTTATAATAAATAGTTTTTCTGCAGATGAGTAGTATTTATCTTTACAGTTGTTTTAAGCATTCATTGAAGTTTTTTTTGGCAAAAGAAAAAAAGAGGTTACTGCAAAAACTGATTTTTCAAGATTTTTTTTTTGCGTCGGGGTCGTTCGCGTCCGAGTATACCCTTAAAGGGGTGTCCGAGGAGCGTACCTATCCAGGGTTAAAGGCTCATCTGATATCAGTCATCAGTTCACCCTTCAGCAGTCAGACACTTTAAGGAGTCATCTGACATCAGTCATCCCTTCACCCCTCACCGGTCAGACACTAAAAGGGTCATCTGACATCAGTCACTCCTTCACCCCTCACCAGTCCGACACTTTAAAGAGTCATTTGACATCAGTCACTCCTTCACCCCCTCACCTCTCAGACACTAAAAGGGTCATCTGACATCAGTCACCAGTTCACCATTCAGCAGTCAGACACTCAAAAGAGTCATCTGACATCAGTCATTCCTTCACCCTTCACCAGTCAGACACTAAAAGGGTCATCTGACATCAGTCACTCCTTCACCCCTTACCAGTCAGACATTTAAAAGGGTTGTCTGAAACCAGTCACTCCTTCACCCTTCACCAGTCAGACACTTAAAAGAGTCATCTGACATCAGTCACTCCTTCATCCCTCACAAGTCAGACACTAAAAGTGTCATCTG
>NC_090758.1:2451005-2463505 GCF_036898095.1 Palaemon carinicauda
AGTTATTTCCATACCAAGCATCAAAGCTAATTGAAAAACCCACAATACAATAACACCGACCCCGCAAATCGGACATATTATTAATATTATTATTTGAGTGTAGAAATATTATAAAAAAATGCAGTGGGTCAGAGAGTTCTAAGGTCCTCAATAGGTAATTGCTTGGTGGAATTGATTGAGTGTAAGTGATCTGGTGTTATAAAGACCAGGGTCACTAACATGGTGGTGGTAATAAACAGGCTCTTGTGTTAGGAGGGACAAAAGCCCGTTCTCCTTCGTGAGGCTTCAACCATCAAGATTAATGGACCTGTAATGGATTTAGGGGTATTATTGGGGGAGAGAGAACACACCCTCCCCTGTTGAAGGGGGTGTCTGGGGAGAGGTTTATTTTGGGTGTGTGATTATTGGCCTCGATTCGAGTGAAGGGACTGTGAAAGGATGATGGTCATTTTAAATGCAGATTCAATAATGTATTGGAGGGAGTCAAGAAAAAAGGCGTTTTTGATTATAATGTGGAGTTTGGTGACAATAGGACAGAGAGAGAGAGAGAGAGAGAGAGAGAGAGAGAGAGAGAGAGAGAGTAATGTTAGTAATGTAGCAGAACTTGAAGTTCTTGTTTCTAATATCTTTGAACTGGCAAAGTAAGCTTGGAATATTTTACAAATAGATAAATGAGTGTATGTAACGAGTCATATGTTAAACTTATCCTTTAGAATAAATAGATATTGTTCATTATGTTAGTGAAAATACACTATTTGGTATTATACATCATGCTTGTTATTTTTTTTTTTGTAAAGATAGTTTCTTATGATAAACATTTCTACTTAATTTTCTTGCACATTTTGAGTATTGAAAATATCAAGCAACACTTTCTCAATATCAATTTCATAACCATATTTCATGAAATTAAAATTATTTTTTACATATAAGAGAAATTCACCTATACAAGTTACTCTCGTAATATAATCATATGAATAATGAAAATAAAGGGGATTTTTCATGAATAATCCTCCATTAGCCACCAATACATGAATATATAAATAAGAAAATCCTTAAAATTAGCTATTTGTATTTAACCATCCTTACATAGGAATAAATATCTTCATTATTCATAAGTAAATGAATAAACCAACAAACCAACCAATTACACAAGAATGAATATCTATTCATTATTCACCCCTAGACAAAAAAAAAGATAAATATAATATATATTTTTATACTGAATCCTTAACTTCCAAATACTGAAATATAAACTTTCACAACCAGATTTAACCTCCAAAAACACTTAGAACCACAAGGAACTCAGCCATAGATCAGAGTGATTTGCATAATGACGATCCAGAGAAGGTCAGGATAGAAGGGGTCATGACCTGACCTTGAAATTGGGTTTAAATGGGATTTCTTGGTTTTGTGAATGTCTGGGGAGTGAAGTGTTTGTTCGTACATTCGTCCATGCACTGGATAATATGAGGTTCGTTCGTAATTTGGTAATTCATAAAAGATTGTGGTAGTGGTCGTTTGATTTATTTAATTTTGGACCAATCTCATATTTAAAATATGTTTTATTTCTATCTTTGTATACGATATTTATATATATATATATATATATATATTTGTAAATATATATATATATATAAAAATATATATATATATATGTATATATATATATATATATATATTTGTAAATAATATATATAATATATATATTATAGATATATATATATATATATATATATGTATGTATATATATATATATATATATTTATAAATATATATATATATATACGTATATATATATATATATATATGCATGCTTGTTTGCATGTGTTAATCTGGAATGGTAATGCCTTAGAAGTAAATTATATATTAAGGTACTATGTTCTCACATTAATTTCCATAGCTATTTGCTAACCCGAATACTCTTTGTTATATATATATATATATATATGTGTGTGTGTGTGTGTGTGTGTATGTGTGTGTGTGTACATACATATATATATATATATATATGCATATATATATATATATATATATATATATATTATTGTTAATCATATCTCTGTGCTTACAAATTTCAATTAAATACTGCAACAATATTTGCGTAGTATTAGTTAATTTAGTTAATTATTTTCGGCTTTATATAAAGATAAAAGACTATCACGTTTCTCAAATATTGGGATTAATCTTTGATTGCTAGGTAATAAGATAATTAGAAAATATAATTAAAACAACAGTCAAAATACGATATAAAGATACTCTTATCTGGTATATTTTCCCTACTGATTTATCTATTCCTTCCTATGACTATCATCTAATAGTTTGATAGTTAATTTGGTTGTTTACGTTAGAAAATAGAGAGCCAGTAGTTTCCCGAAACACGCCTTCCTCCATTGGTGACGTCATCAGAACTGACTTCGCTAGAGTAAGAATCGTTGTCTACCAAAAGCTGCACCGGTCTGGTAGCTGTTGGTGTCCTGGTTGAGATCTTAACAAAGGTGACATTGTTTTTATTTTCATAGACATATTTAGCTTGTTTCGTATAATTTCTACTTGACTTTGAACTTTATACTTCATTTCCTTGTCTCGTATAATTTGCACATGCCTTGAACGTTATATACCTCATTTACTTATTTTGTATATAATAGATTTTCTCTACTTGTGCTATGTTTTACATAACTTCATTTTAGCTTTTTCCCGGTTCTTACAAACTGGAGATGAGTTTTTACCCAATCAGCGGGTGGAATATGATTTTGCCTAGAGTATTGACAGTGTGTCTTTGAGAATTGTGGGAATCTTGATCGAAGAGACTTTCTCCATAAAAGAGAAACTACGTATTAATTCTCTTGCTGCAACGTCTGGTGTACTTCAGTGACCTGTTGATGGAAAGCTCTCTTGGCAGTGATTTTTGTAAATTTTATTTATTTCTTGTGAAGTTAGGATTAAAGTATAGTTTTTATTAAACTTATGATAATCCTTATTAATTCTACGTAGTTCATTACTATAAAGTTATATATTTTAGAATACTTTTGATGATCTAATATGACTAATTTCCAGTTAAAATTATTTATGAAGTATAGTTCTTAAGAAACTTTCGTAGACTAATAATTTAGCTAAATCATTAAAATATGCAATTTTGATTGAAACTGGCAAATCCGTGTTAAAGATATTCTAGATCGATAACTTCTACGTTCATACTTTTAATCTTTGTTCAAATACCGAAATATTCTAACTAACAAGGACTCTTGTTAATATCAATTAACATATAGATTTTAGTATTTTATTTTATTTATAGCCATTTTAGGTCATTCAATATATTTTTTAAAGATTTATACTTTTGATGTCTTACCTTGGGTTAGCAACTAAAATAACAGGACCTGTTAATATAAAGAGCGTGTAGTCCGGTAGTCCATAATCTACTATTACTGTACTATATTTCCTTGTTTTTGGATTTTCCTGATACTAAATCCTTTTTCCAGGAGCTTCCAGGAATTCCAATTCCTCTTTAATTCTCTACCACAAATCTTATTCAGCAAAAACTTAAGATTAATGTTACAAGAAACTAAAGATACATCTTTATGGAAGAATTCTCAAGATGTACTGGAAGTCCTCAATCAAGAAATACGTTCAACCCAACTATACATTAAAGTTAAGTAAATCTTTATTGACTATTTTGAAATTTACTTTTTAGCCAACAACCCTCCTCCCCGCCAGGGGCGGTGCCCTTGACGGGGTGGGGGGTGGCTCCCCAATGGCTTGCATAGTTGGTCTCTTGCAGACCAACTATGCAGGTTTCTGGGGAGTCAGGCAATCTACTAATGCAGTTCTTTGTCTTTCAGGTGAGGAAGTCCTTCGAGACTCTGAATTTCCAGTGAAGGTAAAAAAAATAAGACTTTCTGTTTGTTTCGAATTTAAACCTTAGTAAATTTCTCTGTTTATAGAATTTTGAGTTTTGGTTTCCATTTTCATAATTTGGGTCTTGTTTTAGTTTGGTAGTTGAAGTAAAATTATCTGAGTATTTATGTTTTGAACAATTATTTATTTTCTTATTCTTTTTTATTGCTACATAATTCTATTAATTCTTAAACATGAGTAAGCCGGTGGAATTATAGCTGTTGCCAATTTTGAATATTGTATCCTGGTAATAAAACTTAAAAATATTAAACTAGATAGTTTTTAATGTTAGCTATGAGGTTGGGTTACCTAATCTTTTATTTAGTTTTTAGTAATTTTAATATCTAGCTTTTTATATACTTGGTCAAATTGATATAAATTTCGGTAATAGGTTTTATAAGTTTTTAAAGAAATTACCTTATAAAAAATACTCTCAAATTAGTATTTCTTTAATAGAAAATTTAGTTTAACATAATTAGGCTTTATTTACAACCTAGTTAAAGATAATACTTTCGTTTTAATGTTTCGAATGTTGGAAATTCAAATAGTGCAGAGATTCTAATACTTTGGCCTAATTTTGGACGTAACTTGTTAAATTTACGTCGAAACATTTTCATAAATTTCAGTGTTCTGAACTTCTCTTATCACTTTTATGATAGTGGATGATAATCTCTCAATATTGGTCTTAATATTTAAGGCATAATATTAATTATAATACTGACTAAATGGGTTTTTAGACTTTTATTGTACTTTTTTTACACTTTTACAGTAATATACTTTTTTCTTAGGCAATCTAAAGTTAGTTTTTTTAAACTTAATTCATATGTAAATTATGTTTTTATATTCTGTAACTTTTAACCACTTGTTTAGGAATCCTGTTTATAGTTACAACTTCACATAGAAATTTTAAGCATGCCTGTAATTCGCATATAGTCTTGGTAGCCTTTGTTCTGTTTTTTTTTTTTTTTTCAATTTCCTAGGCGAATTCTGTTATGTTTGAGTAGTTTCATAATTCATAATTCATAAAAGGAGTTATGGTTTATTGAAATAATCATTCGCCAATTCTGCTCTTTTAATAATTATAATTTTTTTGCAGGCAACTGTCGCAGTCCCATTGTATGACTACCAGTAACTTGTATCTACTGAAGTGAGAGAATTGAACACCTGTGAAGTGGTCATGAGAAATGTCATTGACATTTCAAAGATTTCGAAATTTTACTTCTAAAGTGTTAAAAGGATAAAACTTGGTATTCTTAGCAGTGGTAATATTTATCTTATTAAAGAGGATGAGATAATATGAGGTTATGGTATTTGTCCTTAAAATTTTGTATTATAGTCTTAAGTAGTTGTTAGCTGTGTTAATTGCGAATCATGAACTAGAATTTGAAATTAGAATTATAATACATTAGTTTTCTGGGTTCTTATTTATATGCATATTAGGAATTAGAACTTAATATACTGTTTTTTTGTTTAGCATTTTAAGCATAAGGTATATATAAAGAAATCATTATTCTAAAGTTGTTTATAATCATTAGACTTTCAAGTGGATGAGTTTGTACTTAGGTTTAAATAATTCAGCTTCATATGTTTACAGTGTGACCTATCTTTTTTTTATGAGAAATATATCCATATACTCTTGTTGATGGCATATACTAACATTGTAAGGTGTTCTTTAAATTTTTCTTGTGGTTTTAGTATTGTCAAAACTAGTCTCTTTAGTAGAGCTGTTAGCTCTTAATGTGGGTTAATGGTCAAAGCGTTCCAAAAATTTTTTTAAAATAAAATCTATAACTATAACATCTCCAGAAATTTGTTTAACATGAGTAACTTTAAATTTTTTATAGAATTGGGTTTATATTGTTCTGTGGTAGTAAGTAGTGGACTAGACATAATTTATATACTATAGCAACAAGATTTTTTAATGATCTTGAATACCAGACTATGTTTTTGAACATAGTGTTACGTGAGGGGAGAAAGGGTTAGGCCTTATTGTTGTGAGTGGAAGTCTCATTTTCTGTAATAGCCCTATGTAATTTGGAGTAAGATTTTGACTAAGCATATCAGAATAGTGGGTTATAGCATAAGCACAGTAAGTAAGTAACTTTCGCCTTCGACGGGTAGCAAAGCATACCAACCATAAAGAGAGACTACATGATTAGGCAGCAGAGTTTTGCCGCTCGTTTAGACTTTCCGTTTTTTTTCTCGCACCAAATATGGAAGTTACTTTGGGGAGCTATAATAAAGGACATTAATAGAATTAGAATGTAACTTATTATTCCAGATCTTAGTTACTCCTATTCTAATGATTGTTCTCTTGAGTAGTTATAGAAAACATTCTAAGAGTACTCTTGTAGACTTGTGGAAAGAATTTTTAAAAAGCTCGGAATCTAGAAATTTAATATCCTGTGGTAAAAGAAAACTTTATTTTAAAATTCAGTAGTGACTTTAGTTTATCAAATCTGAACAAATTATTTAAGTTTTATCTTTGGATTTTTTTCATCTGTTTTAGAGAGGAAAAAATATATTTTTGGTTGATTAGCAAACATAAGCATTATATTGTGGTATTTTTATCCAACATAACTGACTATTAGGTGGGTTAGGTAGACGAGGAATCTTTCTATCATATGGCTCGCCAAATTCAATAAACCCATCTAATTCAAGATGGATCCTCTGATTTATTAGGTTTTAACTGAATAGAACACTCTTCCCGTGGAAAGAAACTGTTACTTAAAGTGTTACTAGAAAAAGTAATCGTTATGTTAACTTATACTTAATCTATGGAAGACCCTCGTTGTATATCTATATCACAAATTAATCATGAAGCTAATTTTGCAAAATAGCTTCACTTTTAAGGCAAAGGAAAAAAATTTTAATAATAATTAGCATTGTTCGTAACCAACCAGTTCTTCTACGGGATTTCACTAATTCAAACAATTCATTAAACGGGAATTTGCTCATTTAACCAATTTGTTAAACGAACCACCCATTTACAGAAATGTCTGGTGAGAAATCTCCATGTAAATTCCAATCCTTTAGTCAATGTTCGTTGTCATAGCTATTAAACCTTGTGTATTCTTGCATGTTTTAAATTTTTTTTTCTACAATAATAAAGATCCATGCATCTTGGCTCAGTCAAGACAAAGGCTGTGGTTTGCAAACTATGGGAAGGCTATTTCTTGGGGGTATCACGCACTTCTAAAACTAGTACTTTTTTTAGATTACTATCCAGTAAAATTATGAATAACATTAAATAACCGAATAATGGAAAGTAAATAATTCCTCACAATTAGGCAACTCATAGCCTATCGCCTACTTTTTTTCCCCTTTAACTTAGATTATCACGAATAGTTTTCGAGATAAAAGTTTATCAGAAGCCAATTTTATCGAGTATTGTTCACTCTCCATGTGTCTAATAATTAAAGTTCAATAGTTGACCTTAAAATCTAATGTCTACAGATGTCTCATATATTTATATACATAAAACTTCCTACTGCAACAACGTGGTTTTCCCCACTAAATGAACTTCCAGGCACTGACGCCTAGCACTGTCTACACCAGAGTCTAAACTTACATCTGATCTCGGTCGTCTACACAGACAAATTCTGTCATCCCTAAAGTTTTTAGGAAAAGATTGATCATATTTAAAAGATTATAATATCGATTCAATTCTTTCCAATAAAAGTTTTATTAAAAGTAATGGCTGCCTCGGTGACATTAATCTTACAGATGATCTTTTTCATTGGGTTCAAATAGGTTATTACTGTAATTTCTGCCAGTAGTTGCAAGAAAGTAATTATTTATGAGAGGGACAGAAATCGATAAAAAAAACTTATTTTAATATTTTATTATTATTGCTAGCTAAGCTACAAAACTAGATGGGAAAGCAAGATATTATAAGCCCCATGAGAGCTTCAACGGGGAAAAATAACCCAGTGAGGAAAGGAAATAAGGAAATCGATAAGTAAAGAGAGAGAGAGAGAGAGAGAGAGAGAGAGAGAGAGGAGAGAGAGAGAGAGAGAGAGAGAGAGAGAGAGAGAGAGAGAGGCGTACTTTACTATTATATTATAAATACATAAACTCATACATGAATCATGATAAATTGGAGGTCTAGAAGGGGCATTCCAAAAGGTCAAATGTGTGGAAATGTTATTCTCAAGTTCCTGAGCGACAGAGTCTCAAGTAGTAAAAGAAGTTTGCTCATCTGGTTATTGTGGGGGGATGATTGATAGAAGTGACAGAGTAGTTTTCATGCATACATACATAAATACATACATACATACATAAAAACATGTGTATGTATGTATGTATTGTTTCAGCCATTACTTTTAATAAAAGATGTACTCCAATTTAAGTTAAAATGACGAAGGAAGATGATTTTGAGTCAAAATTTTAAAAGACATTTTTGCATAAAGATTTGTTCAGTTTCAATTTGAAAACGAGATTATTTTGTAAGATTTTATTCAAATCAAATAATTCTTTTAAATTGATAATTATTTTTTTTATAATTATGGACGCCATTCTATATTTCATTGTGTATTCTACTAGGACAATAGCGTATAAATGATTTCTAAATTAATAAGATATTCAAAAAATACCTTCAGGATATTGAGTTAGTGAAATACGGAGATTTATTCTATAAACTTCATAATAGAAAAGGTTAAAAGATAACTTTTGATGAGTTGTTCTTAAAGGTGAAAGGGAAAAGGATATTGGACCTAATGGCAAGACTACTTTTGGTCGAATTTTGTTGAATTAGTGATGAGATGTAAGTGACCTTACTCTCAGTGCTAGGATTCTCTCTCTCTCTCTCTCTCTCTCTCTTCATCTCTCTCTCTCTCTCTCTCTCTCTCTCTCTCTCTCCTCTCTCTCTCTCTCTCTCTCTCTCAAAATCAAAATTAATTGGTATTTCAGTTGGCTTGTCTGTGTGTATGCATACATACATACATACATACATACATACATATGCATGCATTTATATGAATATCTGATTAAGTACATATACAGTTATATGCATATGTTAACATCTATGTATGTATATATAAAGATGTTAATATATGTATGTATTTAAAGTAGTGTTTATGTATGCATATATATGTGTAAATATTGATATGTGTGTATGTGAATGTTTGATAATATAATGCATTTGTATGTGAGTTTATTAATATCTATTGGAGAGGATATAAGTTTTTCTCCAAATTTCCATGCCAATATTAAACAATGAACGAAATAAAATATATTCCTATAAATATTTATTATAATTTTAGATAAAATGTACAGTAAGAAGAAAATTCCCCAAATTATATTAATCAAATTCTTATCTCGGAACCTCCAAAAGCTCTTGAGAAAATCGAAAGAAGAAGAATTCACAAACTTTTCACTCCGAAGACCTAAAAAATCCTTGACAGTCTCTGATCCTTCCCGAGGAAGATCGAACTCCTTCCTTAACTTAGCTTTTTGAGGATTAGTTCTTCATGTTTAGGATCCAGTGACGGAGAGAGTTTATTCTTGTTTTGGTTTCAGAAAAAAACAAAGAAAACTCTGTCTTCTTAATGAGGTGTTTCAGGAGCTAATTGTTTTCCCCTGTCTTAAGAAAGTGTTTTGCTTGGCTTGTGCGATCAGCTCTTCCTAATCATGAAAGTTTTGAGGTATGTTTTTTCCTTCGAGGCAAATACCGTTTTTTTTTTTCACGGTCGAGAAAATCTGTTTTCCTTATGTTCGTAGTTAGTTTTTGACGGACAACATATAGATTCAATACTGGTAAAAACATGCTGCCTTTTATATATCATTTAAAAAATCGTCGTTGGTACAATTGGCTTCATAAAGTCCAGTGTACTTCAAGAATTAATATACTCCGCTACGATCTATCTCGCAGCGAGTTTAAATTAAAGCTAGAAATTAACAAGATTTGTCCATATAAACTGAGGTCAAATGTAAGAGTGAATGCGATCTAGCTCATATTCCCACGTCTCTTGTATCTTAGGTGGACGAGATATATTCTCTATAAACAAATCTGACACGATTGTGAAGTGGATAGGCCGTGCCACGTATCAAGGCATTCCAGGTGTAAGTGCCACCGAGTACAAGGTGGGGCGATATTGCGTTTTGGTTTGGGATATGAATGTCAACATTCTCAGAGACCTTCTCTCACTTTAAGTCGGGAGTGGGACTGGGGAAGGGAAGTCTAGTTCGGAAGATTTGGTCTAGGATGAATTGAGATACAAATATTTTCGTTCATTTGTAGTAGAAATAAATGCAGTGTAAAGGAATTTGATCTGATATTAGCCTAAATATTAAAAAAAAAAACATGATTGAACTATCTCTTCTCTAACCTTAGAAAATAGAGCTATCAAAATATTTTATCAGATTTTGCAATTTTTCTTCAATGTCCTAAACAAATGACTGTAATATTAGGATCATGGGTCTAGTCTGATAACTATAATTTTAATAGGAATATATTCTCTTCTTATTAGGTTGTGATACTAAAGAGGATATTTTCAAGCCAAGGGAATGATTAAAGAACTGAATCTTTAATTATACAATTCATGACAATATTAAGAAATCCGGGTCTAATTATCTCGTCTCGAATATGAGGTTGTTTTGGTGTTGAATGAATTAGGGTCTGTTATTGGATTCTAGATTCATACCCTAAGTGTTTGTTTCCTTTTGAAAGATGAAGTTAATTAGTCTTCTGTTTATCTCATATGGAATTATTAGTTTGAATTCTATATAGCAATAAAAGGTGAAAATACCTATGTTGATATGTACTTCGAAGTAGATAAGTTTTTTTTTAATCATCCATTATTACATATTTATGTGTCCAATTTTATTAAATTCTTCTTCTTATCACATTCATACCATTTTAATCTAAACATATCAATTCGAAATTTATGTAGCTATTCATATCCCTTCTTTTTGGAAGATATATAACCATTCTCTCTTATAATTATATGCCAATTATGACAAAACAAAATGACAATACACTCACTATTAACATTCATATTTCTATCACTTAAAAATCATTTGTTTATCCCATTCATTTTTATCTCAATTATTTAATAAAAAAAAATTCTGTAAATATACATAACTCTTGTCCTTGGAAGATGTAGAACCCGCAATTTCAAAAATAGTATATTTTCTTTTATAATCATCTGTAAACTATGACAATAAATGACAATATACTATCCAAATTTTGACAAAACATATGAAAATTTCCTCCTTCCATCAAATATTTGAAAAAAATAATTACCTTCTCGTTTTGATTAAAACTTTCTCGAATTCTTCACTAGGTGTTTTTAACTGAATCTTTACCTTTTATAAAAAAAAATCTTACATTTCTATTTCTGAAAGAATATTTAGAATTTTGTCCTTTCCTTTCTTTCAATAGGGAAACGAAAAATAAGAAATGAAATAGAGATAAAAATCTCACCAAAGAGACACATGGCTCCAGTCCATCTAAGAATTTCGTCCTTACATTAATTAAGAAGGTTCGTAAGAGTCAAATATTGTAAAAATCTTTTCTTTTCTTCAGTTGTAAACCGACTTTTGAATTTCACTCTATTCTTGGTTGTTTGATTCATAAAAGTATTTTAAGGGTTTTGGTTAAGTAAAACTTTTGCAAATAATGGTCATGTTTTTGGCTGATGCTATTCAATATTTAATAACTAGGTTTAGGGCAATTATTCACCAAACAAAACAGAATTCTTATGTAGGAACAAAATTTCTGTATTTTATTTGACTCTCAATGAATTCCAATAAACTTCAGTGCTAATGTATTTAGATATTTTCTTTGACTACACGGTAATATTGAGGTTAAATGATTATGGCCTTTCTTTTCATAATGAATTTTATCAATTATTTTCTTTCTCATGGTTTTCCTTATATCAAGAGGTGTCTTGTCAGATGTGCCCTCTCCAATGCCTTAAGTCAATGGCATACTCTTCCACCAAACCACTTCTCTCCATATCATCCTTCATCTTATCTCGCTCTCTAATCAATTCTATGCCTCCATTTCGATCTTTTAACCGCCATAACAAGTTACTATCAAACCCTCTCAACATCCTCCACAATATCATTGCTCAACATGTGTCCATACAATCTCAGTCATGACAGTTTTATCACCTCTGTAAACTTTACAACACACCTGCCATTCTCATTTCACAGTTCCTTCAGGATATGTAGACAGTACCCGTGTAGTTCCCAACCCAACGTCTTGCCATGGGACCCCAGACTAAGTGCAGGGGGCAGAGGTAGGGACCTTTTGTTTCAGCTCTGTGCTGCGGTCACCCAGAACATCATGGATACCCTCGTAGCCGTGGTCTGATGGCTGGGTCCCAGCTTCCCCAGCTACCCTCACATAATGATGTCGACGCAGAGGGAAAAAGATAAGACGGAGAGAAAATTTAAACAATAGGCTTGAGGTTCATATGAAGACATGAACAAAGAAACAGATTTAGACAGAACAATTTTGCATTTGGTTAGACATATGAATGTAGATATGCTAAATGAAGCTTTTAGTTATACATAAGAATCTAGACATGATAAATGAAGCTTTTAGTTAGACATACGAATGTAGACAGACTAAATGAAACTTTTAGCTAGACTTGCAGATC
>NC_090758.1:2468505-2476005 GCF_036898095.1 Palaemon carinicauda
TATATATATATATATATATATGTATATATATATATATATATATATATATATATATATATATAATATGTATGTATTTATTTATATACAGTATATAAATATATATATGTATATATATATATATATATATATATATATATATATATATATTTATATATATATACACATATATATACATATATATATATATGAATATATATATATATATATATATATATATATATATATATATATATATATATATATATATTATTACTATCCAACCTACAACCCTAGTTGGAAAAGCAAGATGCTATAAGCCCAGGGGCTCCAACAGGGAAAAATAGCCCAGTGAGGAAAGGAAATAAGGAAATAAATAAATGAAGAGAACAAATTACCAATAAATCATTCTAAAATAAGTAACTACGTCAAAACAGACATGTCATATATAAACTATTAACAACATCAAAAACAAATATGTCATAAATAAACTATAAAAAGACTCATGTCCGCCTGGTCAACAAAAAAAGCATTTGCTCCAACTTTGAACTTTTGAAGTTCTACTGATTCAACCACCCGATTAGGAAGATCATTCCACAACTTGGTCACAGCTGGAATAAAACTTCTAGAGTACTGCGTAGTATTGAGCCTCGTGATGAAGAAGGCCTGGCTATTAGAATTAACTGCCTGTCTAGTATTACGAACAGGATAGAATTGTCCAGGGAGATCTGAATGTAAAGGATGGTCAGAGTTATGAAAAATCTTATGCAACATGCATAATGAACTAATTGAACAACGGTGCCAGAGATTAATATCTAGATCAAGAATAAGGAATTTGATAGACCGTAAGTTTCTGTCCAACAAATTAAGATGAGAATCAGCAGCTGAAGACCAGACAGGAGAACAATACTCAAAACAAGGTAGAATGAAAGAATTAAAACACTTCTTCAAAATAGATTGATCACCGAAAATCTTGAAAGACTTTCTCAATAAGCCTATTTTTTGTGCAATTGAAGAAGACACAGACCTTATATGTTTCTCAAAAATAAATTTACTGTCGAGAATCACACCTAAAATTTTGAAAGAGTCATACATATTTAAAGAAACATTATCAATACTGAGATCCAGATGTTGAGGAGCCACCGTCCTTGACCTACTTACAATCATACTTTGAGTTTTGTTAGGATGCAACTTCATACCCCATAATTTGCACAATGCACTAATTCTAGCTAAATCTCTATTAAGGGATTCACCAACCCTAGATCTACATTCAGGGGATGGAATTGATGCAAAGAGAGTAGCATCATCTGCATATGCAACAAGCTTGTTTTCTAGGCCAAACCACATGTCATGTGTATATAGTATGAAAAGTAACGGGCCAAGAACACTACCCTGTGGAACACCGGATATCACATTCCTATAGTCACTATGGTGCCCATCAACAACAACTCTTTGAGATCTATTACTTAAAAAATCAATAATAATGCTAAGAAACGACCCACCCACTCCCAACTGTTTCAGTTTGAAAACAAGGGCCTCATGATTAACACGGTCAAAGGCAGCACTAAAATCAAGGCCAATCATACGAACTTCCCGACCACTATCAAGGGATTTCTGTACAGCATTGGAGATTGTAAGAAGGGCATTACATGCTCCAAGAATAAGGAAAAGACAACCTCTTGATAAACCACCAGGCATCCATGGCCCTTTTATTAAGCCTGTTCAACACACCATTTCAAAAAAGCAAGAGCAAGAAAAAAAAAGAAAAAAATAAGATAGAATAGTGTGCCTGAGTGTACCCTCAAGCAAGAGAACTCTAACCCAAGACAGTGGAAGACCATGGTACAGAGGCTATGGCACTACCCTAGACTAGAGAACAGTGGTTTAATTTTGGAGTGTCCTTCTCCTAGAAGAGCTGCTTACCACAGCTAAAGAGTCTCTTCTACCCTTACCAAGAGGAAAGTAGCCACTGAACAAATTGCAGTACAGTCATTAACCCCATGGGTGAACTGTTAAGTATCTCATTGTTGTCAGGTGTATGAGGAAAGACGAGAATATGTAAAGAATAGGCCAAACTATTCTGTGTAAGTGTAGGCAAAGAAAAAATAAGCCGTGACCAGAGAGAGGGATCCAATGCATTACTGTCTGGCCAGTCAAAGGATCCAATACCTCTCTAGTGGTAGTATCTCAACGGGCGGCTGGTGCCCTGGCCAACCTACTATGCAGGGTTTCTCTTTTGTAGACAGCAACAGCATTCCAGAAATCCTGTCACACTATCAGGATGCACCGAATATGTAAAAAATAAAAGTTACGAAATTTAATTCATGACAAAACAAATTAATTTAGTTATATCTAATTTGTTACATATCAATATTACATATTGATTTCATATCATTGGATTTGTATATATATATATATATATATATATATTATATATATATATATATATATATATATGTGTGTGTTTGTGTGTGTGTGTGTGTGTGTACGTGTGTGTGTGTTTGTGTGTTTGTTTGTTTGTTTGTTTGTTTGTTTGTGTGTTAACATATACATGGAGATTATATGGACGTATAATTGTATTTATGTTCAGACACATTAAATTGACCTATATATGTTGAATTATACTAAGATGATTGTATGTTTTAATGTGCAATCATTCCTACAACCCTTTCTTCTTATTTCCTTTTTCCTTTATCACTACCTATGTCCTAATTACCTTCCATCACATTCTAGGAAACAACTATATCCTCACACCACTGAAGTAGAAAAGACCCTACATTCTATGACTCTATTTTTCAGAACAATGATATATTAAAAACTTTTAAACTTTCTGAATGAATAATACATCTCGACAAACTCAGAAATATTACTCCGTTTTTTCTTAGCCACAAACATTTCCTGGAAACTTTTCCTTTTTGTAATATTCATATGAGCTGTCAGTGAAAACTGGATGAAGTTACGAAGTTTTTTGATATTATGGAGACTTCTGTTTTTACTTAGAGTATTGAAGTGTGGTTTTTCTTCTCTTTAAGAAACAATTTTATTTAGTAATCAAAGAAATGTTATGGTATGTGTTAAGGAGGACAAGTTAGGTTGGTTTGAAAGAAAGTAGGTTCTACATTATTATATGAAATGATTTGGAATTCAATATCATTTCTCTCTTATTGAATATGTTTTGAAAGTCATTATAATTTTATTTTTGTAATTATTTGAATTGTTGTCTGAAATGATGGAGTTCTGAAAGTGAAACATTGCTGACTGAAATAATAGATATCTACTTAAAGTATTATGATAATCTAAATATCTTCTATGAAATGATCTATAACACACAAGACTCCTAACACATTTGAACTGATGTAATATCAAAATAGTTTAAATTTTAGATATTTAATTTCATTTTTTTTTTTTAAATTCAATTGTCCGTTTAAATCCTGAATAATTTTTACACTTGTGTTTTATACTGTAAAGATAATAATAATAATAATAATAATAATAATAATAATAATAATAATAATAATAATAATAATAATAATAATAATAATAATAATAATAATAATAATATTTTATTTACCGATTTCCAAGTCCCCTGCATCATTATTCCTATTTTCCCTTGCATCCTTCACCATCCTTCTCTTACCCTTGGGAGGATCCCCTCACCCCAAAGGCGTGAAGTCCTGACGACAGTAATGGTCCTTAGGAAACTCCCAAGGGAACGACCCGTCAAAGTTCCACACTTCGGAGGTGGGTGGGGGAGGAGAAAGTAATGGTTTCAATTATATATGAAAATCTTTTATGAAATCAGTAAATAAATAAATGAATAAACCAATTAAGGAATTAATAAATACATATGTATATATAAGAAAGAGAAATGAATAGATAAATAAAAAAAATTCATGATTAGGTAAATATTAAATAAATAAATTAATATATTCTCGTGTTTCTTTGTATGAATTAAAACGACATTTGATTTGGTTCATGTCTTTAATCTTATGGATGCTAAGATGGTGACTAGATTTTGAATGATAATCCATTTACACAATATTAGGTCAGTGCATGGGTCTTGCAACCACACTCCATATATATATATATATATATATATATATATATATATATATATATATATATATATATATATATATATATATGAAAATTTCTTGACAATATTCTCTCTAATATCTCCTATATCAAAAATGGTCTCCTTCAAATTCCCCTTCTACTCACTAGCTTCCTGCTTTCCAAATCTCTCTTCTCACTTTATTATTCGTATCCACTTTCATTCCCGTCACGAGTCTTTTATCCCTGTCGAGAGAGGGAGAGAGAGAGAGAGAGAGAGAGAGAGAGAGAGAGAGAGAGAGAGAGAGAGAGAGAGATTTTCTATTTCAGGGAGATGAGGCTGATATAGAAATTGATATTGGATGCTAAGGTTTTTCAAAATTTCCGTCAGATTCCAAGTTTCATATTTCCTGAGTTTCTGAAATCGACTTGAATTTCAGGACCCAATAGAGTTTTAAAATAAGTTTTCAGTAAAAAAAAATGAAAAAAAAAGAAAAAGAAATTATTATATGGTTTTTGTATTTGAAAATCTCTCACGTTAAAAATAGTTATCTTTTTTTATTTCCCTGCAGTAACAAGTGTTTCACTCTCTGTAACACAAGCTTCACTTGCAGTAACGTTTTTCACTTGCACTAACACGTGCATAATTCACAGTAACATGTGCTTCACCTGCAGTAACACCTACTTCACTTGCAGTAACACGTGTTTCATTTGCAGTAACACAAGCTTCACTTACTATAACACCTGTTTCATTTGCACTAAAACATGCATCATCCGCAGTATCACGTGCTTCATTTGCAGTAACATGTGTATCCCTTGTACTAACACGTGCTTCAAAAGCAATAACACGTGTTTCACTTGCAGTAACACGTGTTTCACTTGCAGTAACACAAGCTTCATTTGCAGTTACCGTGCTTCACTTGTAGTAACACGTGTTTCACTTGCCCTAAACCGTGTTTCAGTTGCATCACACAAACCTTTTATATCTGTGTACAATAATATAAGTCATCTAAAGGTAATTCAATTAGAATTAAAAGCTTCTTCAAAGTCACTCTGGTTAATGAACAAAATCTTAGTAAATTTGCTTCAAATTCCTTCTGACTCAGGTGAGGAAATAGTCATCATCTACTTTTTTAAACAGATTCATATAAAATATACTTTTAGTAATCCAAGTCTAGATTTGATATCAAAACCAAATAATCAAATTTCTGTTTGGTATGTCTAAAATGTATAACGTTAATATGCATTTTATAATTATAAATACACATTCACACCCACCCACCCACACACACACACACACACACATACATATATATATATATATATATATATATATATATATATATATATATATATATATATATACATATATATATATATATATATATATATATATATATATATATATATATATATATATGTATATATATATATATATATATATATATATATATATATACATATATATATATATATATATATATATATATATATATATATATATATATAGTAGTATACATTGTTAATTACAAATTTATTTGTAGCATGAGTATATCAAATATAATTATATGTAGGCTAAAATATAAATTTACATGGTGATAAACAGAAATATCGACTTTAATAATAAAATTAACTTTGTTGATAGAAAATGATAATATAAAAAATACCCTTAATTTTAAATATAGAATTACCTTTGGACTTCTTAAAAATTATGAAAAACTAAACAAAATTATCTGTATAAAAATATATAGGGAAATTCCCAAGAATCCATAAAAGACTATTTGCCTTCAAGATATGATACGATGCATCACCTTGACAGGTTAGAGAACACTCCACTACCGGATTTGGGGTTATTCTTCGTATTGACACATGTAAACACAATCATATATATATATATATATATATAGTATATATATATATATATATATATATATATATATATATATATATATATATATATATATTCATTCATATATATGTATATATATGTATATATATATATATATATATATATATATATATACGTATATATATATATATATATATGTATATATATATATATATATATATATATATATATATATATATACGTATATATATATATATATATGTATATATATATATATATATATATATATATATATATATATATATATATATATATATATATATATATATATATGTTTATGTGTATGTATGAATGTTTCTGACAATAATAATAATAAAAATAATAATAATAATAATAATAATAATAATAATAATAATAATAATAATAATAATAATACGAAAACAGAGAATTACAATCAAAATGAAACTTGAACTACCAAAACATGTGATTAACTTCAACTTTATTTCGTCTTAACTTAGTAATTTGCAAAGAGGGTCGAGCAATATTTCTTGGCTAAAAGGGAAAGAGAAAATGCAAAAAATAAAGAAGAGGGAAATTAATTTTCCTCGAAAATAATGGCGATGAAAATCAATTTCCTCTCGGAGGGAAATTTATATTTCTCAGTTGTTTTAACATATTTTCAATATTACACTAACTCGTAGCCACAACACATGTGTACACAAATATATATATATATATATATATATATATATATATATATATATATATATATATATATATATATATATATATATATATTCTCATTTCACAGTTCCTTCAGGATATGTAGACAGTACCCGTGTAGTTCCCAACCCAGCGTCTTGCCATGGGACCCCAGACTAAGTGCAGGGGGCAGAGGTAGGGACCTTTCGTTTCAGCTCTGTGCTGCGGTCACCCAGGACATCATGGTTACCCTCGTAGCCGTGGTCTGATGGCTGGTCCCAGCTTCCCCAGCTACCCTCACATAATGATGTCGACGCAGAGGGAAAAAGATAAGACGGAGAGAAAATTTAAACAATAGGCTTGAGGTTCATATGAAGACATGAACAAAGAAACAGATTTAGACAGAACAATTTTGCATTTGGTTAGACATATGAATGTAGATATGCTAAATGAAGCTTTTAGTTATACATAAGAATCTAGACATGATAAATGAAGCTTTTAGTTAGACATACGAATGTAGACAGACTAAATGAAACTTTTAGCTAGACTTGCAGATCTAGATATGCGGTGTAAAGCATTAGGTTTAGTTTTACAAATGTTAACATAGATAGTGTTTTACCTCAGGATGCAAGCAATTGACATGAGCAAATTGGGTTACGAGCAAATTTCAAGTTAGGTAACGAGTATTGGATCGATCTGGAAGAAAATATCTAATTGATGGTGTCCGCCGTTTTCACGTGATTCTTACCTCATTTTATAAACAAAGAAAGCAGTGATCCCTATCAAAATTGAACGCAAGATTTAAAAAAATACGATCAAGTGTCCACAAAGAGTGAGTTAAGTTGTTCATTTATAGATAGTAAACGTCATTCGATAGAGGGAGAGAAACTCAAAAGTTCTCACGGAGGGAGATTCTCCTT
>NC_090758.1:2478505-2500750 GCF_036898095.1 Palaemon carinicauda
TCAGTATATATATATATATATATATATATATATATGTATATATATATATATATATATATATATATATATATATATATATACATATATATATATATATATATATATATATATATATATATATTTATATTTATATATGTTGAGTTATTAATGAACTAAATAACTTATTTGTATTCATTTATATTCGAAATTATTCATTTATTATTGAAATAATTGATTCAATTTTATGATGCTTTACCTTTCATGGATTATTTTCTCTTTTGTCGGGAAACATTCCAGATATTACATATGATGATGCGGGAGAGAGAGAGAGAGAGAGAGAGAGAGAGAGAGAGAGAGAGAGAGAGAGAGAGAGAGAGAGAGAGAGAGAATTGCATCTTCAGGTAGCAAGTGATGGAAGCTGTATACAAATTTATTGAAAATAAAATACAACATGGAATAATTTCTTCCTTTTAAAGGAAATGGAATAAAGAATTGAAAGCAAAACTGAAGATGAATAGAGAGGAATAAAAGATAGACACATTAAAACCCAAGGAATAATGAATAGCAAAGGAAAACTTATCAGAAATATGGCCAGAAGACTGTCCAGTTTATTTGACGTCAGTGGAGAGATATAAGGGAAAATATTTCGAGGAGAGATTACAAGGAGCAAAAACTCTCTTGCGACTGAGATTTGGGAAATATTGTGAGGAAGGTTTTCAGAGTAAATACTGGAGATATCTCTTATGAAATATTTGGTGTAATATTCTGTGGGATTAAAAAGAGATACTAGAAGAGGTGGTCTAGTGAAATATCAGGAGAAAGGGATCTTTGGATAAACATGTTTCTATGAGGTGGAATTGAGAAAAGATTTCGAGGAGACCGAAAAGGAGATAATGCTTTTAGAAGAGAGATAGTTCTATCTCACCTGATCCAGGACTGGATGAGGACTGTGAGCAATATTGCTCGTGTCTCCATGCGTCTTATCATGTTGCTATTTTCTTGGTCTTATGAGTAATATTGTTGACATGTGGTGAAGGCAGGCTGATGATATTGTACTATGGAGAGAGAGAGAGAGAGAGAGAGAGAGAGAGAGAGAGAGAGAGAGAGAGAGAGAGAGAGAGAGAGAGAGCTTTCAAGACTCTTGTTTTTATTTTCTGTTCAATTATATCAGCAGTTTAAATACTTAGTAAATTCATTCAATTTTATCTACTAACATAAATGGTAATTTCCGGACCGTAATTAATAATTAATAAACCATAATTTCTACTTCCGACTATGAATTGTTTCAGCAAATGTTGATATATTTCTGTTTTTCATTTATGAGGCTAAAATGAATTTATTATACTCTAGATTTCTAAATTATCTCGTTTTCACAGGACTTGTTTACTTTCATATGTAAGCCTTAGAAGTTTATCTGTTATCTGAAATCTATTTAATTTTCATTTTATTCACTCGTTCTACCATATGGGACTTCCAACTGTACTAGACTAACTCATTTTGTGACTAAATTTTATGCTATATATATATATATATATATATATATATATATATATATATATATATGCATATATATATATATATATATATGCATATATATATATATATGAATATATATATGTACATATATATATATATATATATATATATATATATATATATATATATATATGAATATATATATGTACATATATATATATATATATATATATATATATATATATATATATATATATATATACATATATATATATATATATATATATATATATATATATATATAATATGTATGTATTTATTTATATACAGTATATAAATATATATATATATATATATATATATATATATATATATATATATATATATATATATACATAAATATATATATATATATATATACATATATATATATATGAATATATATATATATATATATATATATATATATATATATATATATATATATTATTATTATCCAACCTACAACCCCAGTTGGAAAAGCAAGATGCTATAAGCCCAGGGGCTCCAACAGGGAAAAATAGCCCAGTGAGGAAAGGAAATAAGGAAATAAATAAATGAAGAGAACAAATTAACAATAAATCATTCTAAAATAAGTAACTACGTCAAAACAGACATGTCATATATAAACTATTAACTACATCAAAAACAAATATGTCATAAATAAACTATAAAAAGACTCATGTCCGCCTGGTCAACAAAAAAGCATTTGCTCCAACTTTGAACTTTTGAAGTTCTACTGATTCAACCACCCGATAAGGAAGATCATTCCACAACTTGGTCACAGCTGGAATAAAACTTCTAGAGTACTGCGTAGTATTGAGCCTCGTGATGAAGAAGGCCTGGCTATTAGAATTAACTGCCTGTCTAGTATTACGAACAGGATAGAATTGTCCAGGGAGATCTGAATGTAAAGGATGGTCAGAGTTATGAAAAATCTTATGCAACATGCATAATGAACTAATTGAACAACGGTGCCAGAGATTAATATCTAGATCAGGAATAAGGAATTTGATACACCGTAAGTTTCTGTCCAACAAATTAAGATGAGAATCAGCAGCTGAAGACCAGACAGGAGAACAATACTCAAAACAAGGTAGAATGAAAGAATTAAAACACTTCTTCAAAATAGATTGATCCCCGAAAATCTTGAAAGACTTCCTCAATAAGCCTATTTTTGTGCAATTGAAGAAGACACAGACCTTATATGTTTCTCAAAAATAAATTTACTGTCGAGAATCACACCTAAAATTTTGAAAGAGTCATACATATTTAAAGAAACATTATCAATACTGAGATCCAGATGTTGAGGAGCCACCGTCCTTGACCTACTTACAATCATACTTTGAGTTTTGTTAGGATTCAACTTCATACCACATAATTTGCACAATGCACTATTTCTAGCTAAATCTCTATTAAGGGATTCACCAACCCTAGATCTACATTCAGGGGATGGAATTGATGCAAAGAGAGTAGCATCATCTGCATATGCAACAAGCTTGTTTTCTAGGCCAAACCACATGTCATGTGTATATAGTATGAAAAGTAATGGGCCAAGAACACTACCCTGTGGAACACCGGATATCACATTCCTATAGTTACTATGGTGCCCATCAACAACAACTCTTTGAGATCTATTACTTAAAAAATCAATAATAATGCTAAGAAACGACCCACCCACTCCCAACTGTTTCAGTTTGAAAACAAGGGCCTCGTGATTAACACGGTCAAAGGCAGCACTAAAATCAAGGCCAATCATACGAACTTCCCGACCACTATCAAGGGATTTCTGTACAGCATTGGAGATTGTAAGAAGGGCATCACATGCTCCAAGAATAAGGAAAAGACAACCTCTTGATAAACCACCAGGCATCCATGGCCCTTCTATTAAGCCTGCTCAACACACCATTTCAAAAAAACAAGAGCAAGAAAAAAAAAGAAAAAAATAAGATAGAATAGTGTGCCTGAGTGTACCCTCAAGCAAGAGAACTCTAACCCAAGACAGTGGAAGACCATGGTACAGAGGCTATGGCACTACCCTAGACTAGAGAACAGTGGTTTAATTTTGGAGTGTCCTTCTCCTAGAAGAGCTGCTTACCACAGCTAAAGAGTCTCTTCTACCCTTACCAAGAGGAAAGTAGCCACTGAACAAATTGCAGTACAGTAATTAACCCCATGGGAGAACTGTTAAGTATCTCATTGTTGTCAGGTGTATGAGGAAAGACGAGAATATGTAAAGAATAGGCCAAACTATTCTGTGTAAGTGTAGGCAAAGAAAAAATATGCCGTGACCAGAGAGAGGGATCCAATGCATTACTGTCTGGCCAGTCAAAGGATCCAATACCTCTCTAGTGGTAGTATCTCAACGGGCGGCTGGTGCCCTGGCCAACCTACTATGCAGGGTTTCTCTTTTGTAGACAGCAACAGCATTCCAGAAATCCTTTCACACTATCAGGATGCACCGAATAGGTAAAAAATAAAAGTTACGAAATTTAATTCATGACAAAACAAATTAATTTAGTTATATCTAATTTGTTACATATCAATATTACATATTGATTTCATATCATTGGATTTGTATATATACCCTAAATATATATATATATATATATATATATATATATATATATATATATATATATATGTGTGTGTGTGTGTGTGTGTGTGTGTGTGTGTGTGTGTGTACGTGTGTGTGTGTTTGTGTGTTTGTTTGTTTGTGTGTTAACATATACATGGAGATTATATGGACGTATACTTGTATTTATGTTCAGACACATTAAATTGACCTATATATGTTAAATTATACTAAGATGATTGTATGTTTTAATGTGCATTTATTCCTACAACCCTTTCTTCTTATTTCCTTTTTCCTTTATCACTACCTATGTCCTAATTACATTCCATCACATTCTATGAAAAAACTATATCCTCACACCACTGAAGTAGAAAAGACCCTACATTCTATGACTCTATTTTTCAGAACAATGATATATTAAAAACTTTTAAACTTTCTGAATGAATAATACATCTCGACAAACTCAGAAATATTACTCCAGTTTTTCTTAGCCACAAACATTTCCTGGAAACTTTTCCTTTTTGTAATATTCATATGAGCTGTCAGTGAAACTGGATGAAGTTACGAAGTTTTTTAATATTATGGAGACTTCTGTTTTTACATAGAGTATTGAAGTGTGGTTTTTCTTCTCTTTAAGAAACAATTTTATTTAGTAATCAAAGAAATGTTATGGTATGTGTTAAGGAGGACAAGTTAGGTTGGTTTGAAAGAAAGTAGGTTCTACATTATTATATGAAATGATTTGGAATTCAATATCATTTCTCTCTTATTGAATATGTTTTGAAAGTCATTATAATTTTATTTTTGTAATTATTTGAATTGTTGTCTGAAATGATGGAGTTCTGAAAGTGAAACATTGCTGACTGAAATAATAGATATCTACTTGAAGTATTATGATAATCTAAATATCTTCTATGAAATGATCTATAACACACAAGTCTCCTAACACATTTGAACTGATGTAATATCAAAATAGTTTAAATTTTAGATATTTAATTTCATTTTTTTTTCAAATTCAATTGTCCGTTTAAATCCTGAATAATTTTTACACTTGTGTTTTATACTGTAAAGATAATAATAATAATAATAATAATAATAATAATAATAATAACAATAATATTTTATTTACCGATTTCCAACTCCCCTGCATCATTATTCCTATTTTCCCTTGCATCCTTCACCATCCTTCTCTTACCCTTGGGAGGATCCCCTCACCCCAAAGGCGTGAAGTCCTGACGACAGTAATGGTCCTTAGGAAACTCCCAAGGGAACGACCCGTCAAAGTTCCACACTTCGGAGGTGGGTGGGGGAGGAGAAAGTAATGGTTTCAATTATATATGAAAATCTTTTATGAAATCAGTAAATAAATAAATGAATAAACCAATTAAGGAATTAATAAATACATATGTATATATAAGAAAGAGAAATGAATAGATAAGTAAAAAAAATTCATGATTAGGTAAATATTAAATAAATAAATTAATATATTCTCGTGTTTCTTTGTATGAATTAAAACGACATTTGATTTGGTTCATGTCTTTAATCCTATGGATGCTAAGATGGTGACTAGATTTTGAATGATAATCCATTTACACAATATTAGGTCAGTGCATGGGTCTTGCAACCACACTCCATATATATATATATATATATATATATATGAAAATTTCTTGACAATATTCTCTCTAATATCTCCTATATCAGAAATGGTCTCCTTCAAATTCCCCTTCTACTCACTAGCTTCCTGCTTTCCAAATCTCTCTTCTCACTTTATTATTCGTATCCACTTTCATTCCCGTCACGAGTCTTTTATCCCTGTCGAGAGAGAGAGAGAGAGAGAGAGAGAGAGAGAGAGAGAGAGAGAGAGAGAGAGAGAGAGAGAGAGATTTTCTATTTCAGGGAGATGAGGCTGATATAGAAATTGATATTGGATGCTAAGGTTTTTCAAAATTTCCGTCAGATTCCAAGTTTCATATTTCCTGAGTTTCTGAAATCGACTTGAATTTCAGGACCCAATAGAGTTTTAAAATAAGTTTTCAGTAAAAAAAAAGAAAAAAAAAGAAAAAGAAATTATTATATGGTTTTTGTATTTGAAAATCTCTCACGTTAAAAATAGTTATCTTTTTTTATTTCCCTGCAGTAACAAGTGTTTCACTCTCTGTAACACAAGCTTCACTTGCAGTAACGTTTTTCACTTGCACTAACACGTGCATAATTCACAGTAACATGTGCTTCACCTGCAGTAACACCTACTTCACTTGCAGTAACACGTGTTTCATTTGCAGTAACACAAGCTTCACTTACTATAACACCTGTTTCATTTGCACTAAAACATGCATCATCCGCAGTATCACGTGCTTCATTTGCAGTAACATGTGTATCCCTTGTACTAACACGTGCTTCAAAAGCAATAACACGTGTTTCACTTGCAGTAACACGTGTTTCACTTGCAGTAACACAAGCTTCATTTGCAGTTACCGTGCTTCACTTGTAGTAACACGTGTTTCACTTGCCCTAAACCGTGTTTCAGTTGCATCACACAAACCTTTTATATCTGTGTACAATAATATAAGTCATCTAAAGGTAATTCAATTAGAATTAAAAGCTTCTTCAAAGTCACTCTGGTTAATGAACAAAATCTTAGTAAATTTGCTTCAAATTCCTTCTGACTCAGGTGAGGAAATAGTCATCATCTACTTTTTTAAACAGATTCATATAAAATATACTTTTAGTAATCCAAGTCTAGATTTGATATCAAAACCAAATAATCAAATTTCTGTTTGGTATGTCTAAAATGTATAACGTTAATATGCATTTTATAATTATAAATACACATTCACACCCACCCACCCACACACACACACACACACACATACATATATATATATATATATATATATAATATATATATATATATATATATATATACATATATATATATATATATATATATATATATATATATATATATATATATATATATATATATATATGTATATATATATATATATATATATATATATATATATATATATATACATATATATATATATATATATATATATATATATATATATATATATATATAGTAGTATACATTGTTAATTACAAATTTATTTGTAGCATGAGTATATCAAATATAATTATATGTAGGCTAAAATATAAATTTACATGGTGATAAACAGAAATATCGACTTTAATAATAAAATTAACTTTGTTGATAGAAAATGATAATATAAAAAATACCCTTAATTTTAAATATAGAATTACCTTTGGACTTCTTAAAAATTATGAAAAACTAAACAAAATTATCTGTATAAAAATATATAGGGAAATTCCCAAGAATCCATAAAAGACTATTTGCCTTCAAGATATGATACGATGCATCACCTTGACAGGTTAGAGAACACTCCACTACCGGATTTGGGGTTATTCTTCGTATTGACACATGTAAACACAATCATATATATATATATATATATATATATAGTATATATATATATATATATATATATATATATATATATATATATATATATATATCATTCATATATATGTATATATATGTATATATATATATATATATATATATATATATACTATATATATATATATATGTATATATATATATATATATATATATATATATACGTATATATATATATATATATGTATATATATATATATATATATATATATATATATATATATATATATATATATATATATATATATATATATGTTTATGTGTATGTATGAATGTTTCTGACAATAATAATAATAAAAATAATAATAATAATAATAATAATAATAATAATAATAATAATAATAATAATAATACGAAAACAGAGAATTACAATCAAAATGAAACTTGAACTACCAAAACATGTGATTAACTTCAACTTTATTTCGTCTTAACTTAGTAATTTGCAAAGAGGGTCGAGCAATATTTCTTGGCTAAAAGGGAAAGAGAAAATGCAAAAAATAAAGAAGAGGGAAATTAATTTTCCTCGAAAATAATGGCGATGAAAATCAATTTCCTCTCGGAGGGAAATTTATATTTCTCAGTTGTTTTAACATATTTTCAATATTACACTAACTCGTAGCCACAACACATGTGTACACAAATATATATATATATATATATATATATATATATATATATATATATTCTCATTTCACAGTTCCTTCAGGATATGTAGACAGTACCCGTGTAGTTCCCAACCCAGCGTCTTGCCATGGGACCCCAGACTAAGTGCAGGGGGCAGAGGTAGGGACCTTTCGTTTCAGCTCTGTGCTGCGGTCACCCAGGACATCATGGTTACCCTCGTAGCCGTGGTCTGATGGCTGGTCCCAGCTTCCCCAGCTACCCTCACATAATGATGTCGACGCAGAGGGAAAAAGATAAGACGGAGAGAAAATTTAAACAATAGGCTTGAGGTTCATATGAAGACATGAACAAAGAAACAGATTTAGACAGAACAATTTTGCATTTGGTTAGACATATGAATGTAGATATGCTAAATGAAGCTTTTAGTTATACATAAGAATCTAGACATGATAAATGAAGCTTTTAGTTAGACATACGAATGTAGACAGACTAAATGAAACTTTTAGCTAGACTTGCAGATCTAGATATGCGGTGTAAAGCATTAGGTTTAGTTTTACAAATGTTAACATAGATAGTGTTTTACCTCAGGATGCAAGCAATTGACATGAGCAAATTGGGTTACGAGCAAATTTCAAGTTAGGTAACGAGTATTGGATCGATCTGGAAGAAAATATCTAATTGATGGTGTCCGCCGTTTTCACGTGATTCTTACCTCATTTTATAAACAAAGAAAGCAGTGATCCCTATCAAAATTGAACGCAAGATTTAAAAAAATACGATCAAGTGTCCACAAAGAGTGAGTTAAGTTGTTCATTTATAGATAGTAAACGTCATTCGATAGAGGGAGAGAAACTCAAAAGTTCTCACGGAGGGAGATTCTCCTTCTTAGTGGTAATTCCCTTCCTGCACAAGAGTAGAAAGAGGAAGAAAATGAATAATAGATGAGTAATGTTTGCCGTGCTATTATTATTATTATTATTATTATTATTATTATTATTATTATTATTATTATTATTATTATTATTATTATTATTATTATTATTTGTTAAGCTACAACCCTAGTTGGAGAAGCTTGGAAAAGCAAGATGCTATAATCCCAAGAGCTCCAATAGGGAAAAGAGTCCAGTGAGGGAAGGAAGTAAGGACATAAATAAACAACAAGAGAAGTAATTAACAATTAGAATAAATAAAAAATAAGAGAATAAGGAAAAGAAAAAATAATGGATATTAGTAAACAGATTATCGAGAAGGATTCACAATAGACGAATTGTTAATATATTTTTTTTTATCTTAAATCCTCTTACTCTGAAAATTCTTCAAGCCGAATAATTGTTTCACTTAAGATTCCAGTTCTTACAACGTCTCCTTTAAAATCTAAATAGAGTAATTATGCTTTTTTAATTAGTCTTTAAATATAAAAATACAAATCCGAAGCTATTCTCTTTCTTTGCGAAGGACAAAGATATTGTGGAGTCTTTGTTTCAGCTCCGGTAGTTTTAAAAGAAAATTTTTCATTGGTTCTCCATTTAGTGTTGGATGAAGGTCAATGCTTTATGTAAAAGGAAAGAATTAACTTAGTTTTTGCATATACTAATTGTAAAGGAATTTTTACCCATTTAACCTACTAATTAAAACTCTCAGAGGTTTATGCTTTCTGTGTCTGTTTATTTGTGATCTATTATCACAATAGAATAGATTCATATTCTCTCCCAGAGCCAAAAAGGAAGAAGGAAGGTGGTAGTGTCTTAAGGTGCATTGTGTATCAAATGATCTACATTGTGTTGGGAAGTTCTGGATGTTGATTAGCTCTCTCTCTCTCTCTCTCTCTCTCTCTCTCTCTCTCTCTCTCTCTCGCTCTCTCTCTATCTCTCTCAAAATTATCCTAAAAATTCAATAAAAGTAAATGCATAAATTCACAATACTTGGTCTGAAGACTGATAAACAATTGAATTTTCATGACAAAAAATTTCTAGACATGTCAAAATATCTATGAAAAGATTTGAAATTAAAAAAAGAACAGAAAAAAATTAGACAAAAAGTCTAATAAATTACTCAAAAGTCAAACAGAAAAGACTATTAATCGAATCTAAAAACCAAAGTCTTTACTAGAAATCGATTTATAAAAAAAGTCTCGTTCAATAGAATACCATAAATGGTTTCGTTCAGCATAGTTTGGATCAGGTCAAAAAAACATCTCAGAAATACAATACTCTACAGTTCCTCTCTACCTAATATCCTATGCAGGATTTTTCTTCGGTGGGCAGATACGGGATTCCGGGAATCCTTTTACAATGGTCTGTCAGGATGCGTTATATAGGTCGAAAAGTTTTCAAAATTCAGTGCAGGACGCAACCATTAATTTATTTATATCAAATTAATTAAATCCTATTTTACCTGGGTTATATGTTACATATTGATTTGATTTCATTGATATATATATATATATATATATATATATGTATATATATATATATATATATATACACGTGTGTGTGTATTAGTGTTTAGGCAGATTAGAATCACCTATATATGTTAGGTCATACTGTAATATTCATATGCTTTAATGTGCATTTATTCCTACAATCTTTTCTTTTTATTCCCTTTTCCGTTATCATTATTTATGTCATAATTACTTTCCATTCCATTCTATGAAAACTATGCACTGCGTCCCTGATATAAGAAAAGACCCTACATTCTATGACGCTATTTTTCAGAACAATGATATATTAAAAAGGTTTAAACTTTCTAAATGAATATTACATCTCGACAAACTCAAAAATATTCCGCCAGTATTTCTTGGATACAAAGATTTATAGGAAAGATTTCCTTTTTATAATATTTATATAAGCTGTCTGAGAAACTGGATAATAATTCCAAAGAATTTCCCATATTTTGTCACCTTTGCTTTTTAAAGATCCAATTGACATATGGTAATTGCCCCATTAACTGAGCGACCAGGTGTTCTGAAGTCTTTTTCAATTGAAATTATTAATGACTCCTTCTTTTGATTTCAGTTGGTCTGGCTTATTCCTAACGGTTTGTTTATTCATATGTATATGAATAAACAAACCTTATGTAATATATATCTATATATATATATATATATATATACATACATATATATATATATATATATATACATATATATATACATATATATATATATATATATATAATCAGTATATATATATATATATATATATGTATATATATATATATATATATATACATATATATATATATATATATATATTTATATTTATATATGTTGAGTTATTAATGAACTAAATAACTTATTTGTATTCATTTATATTCGAAATTATTCATTTATTATTGAAATAATTGATTCAATTTTATGATGCTTTACCTTTCATGGATTATTTTCTCTTTTGTCGGGAAACATTCCAGATATTACATATGATGATGCGGAGAGAGAGAGAGAGAGAGAGAGAGAGAGAGAGAGAGAGAGAATTGCATCTTCAGGTAGCAAGTGATGGAAGCTGTATACAAATTTATTGAAAATAAAATACAACATGGAATAATTTCTTCCTTTTAAAGGAAATGGAATAAAGAATTGAAAGCAAAACTGAAGATGAATAGAGAGGAATAAAAGATAGACACATTAAAACCCAAGGAATAATGAATAGCAAAGGAAAACTTATCAGAAATATGGCCAGAAGACTGTCCAGTTTATTTGACGTCAGTGGAGAGATATAAGGGAAAATATTTCGAGGAGAGATTACAAGGAGCAAAAACTCTCTTGCGACTGAGATTTGGGAAATATTGTGAGGAAGGTTTTCAGAGTAAATACTGGAGATATCTCTTATGAAATATTTGGTGTAATATTCTGTGGGATTAAAAAGAGATACTAGAAGAGGTGGTCTAGTGAAATATCAGGAGAAAGGGATCTTTGGATAAACATGTTTCTATGAGGTGGAATTGAGAAAAGATTTCGAGGAGACCGAAAAGGAGATAATGCTTTTAGAAGAGAGATAGTTCTATCTCACCTGATCCAGGACTGGATGAGGACTGTGAGCAATATTGCTCGTGTCTCCATGCGTCTTATCATGTTGCTATTTTCTTGGTCTTATGAGTAATATTGTTGACATGTGGTGAAGGCAGGCTGATGATATTGTACTATGAGAGAGAGAGAGAGAGAGAGAGAGAGAGAGAGAGAGAGAGAGAGAGCTTTCAAGACTCTTGTTTTTATTTTCTGTTCAATTATATCAGCAGTTTAAATACTTAGTAAATTCATTCAATTTTATCTACTAACATAAATGGTAATTTCCGGACCGTAATTAATAATTAATAAACCATAATTTCTACTTCCGACTATGAATTGTTTCAGCAAATGTTGATATATTTCTGTTTTTCATTTATGAGGCTAAAATGAATTTATTATACTCTAGATTTCTAAATTATCTCGTTTTCACAGGACTTGTTTACTTTCATATGTAAGCCTTAGAAGTTTATCTGTTATCTGAAATCTATTTAATTTTCATTTTATTCACTCGTTCTACCATATGGGACTTCCAACTGTACTAGACTAACTCATTTTGTGACTAAATTTTATGCTATATATATATATATATATATGCATATATATATATATATATATGCATATATATATATATGAATATATATATGTACATATATATATATATATATATATGAATATATATATGTACATATATATATATATATATATATACATATATATATATATATATATATAATATGTATGTATTTATTTATATACAGTATATATATATATATATATATATATATATACATAAATATATATATATATATATATACATATATATATATATGAATATATATATATATATATATATATATATTATTATTATCCAACCTACAACCCCAGTTGGAAAAGCAAGATGCTATAAGCCCAGGGGCTCCAACAGGGAAAAATAGCCCAGTGAGGAAAGGAAATAAGGAAATAAATAAATGAAGAGAACAAATTAACAATAAATCATTCTAAAATAAGTAACTACGTCAAAACAGACATGTCATATATAAACTATTAACTACATCAAAAACAAATATGTCATAAATAAACTATAAAAAGACTCATGTCCGCCTGGTCAACAAAAAAGCATTTGCTCCAACTTTGAACTTTTGAAGTTCTACTGATTCAACCACCCGATAAGGAAGATCATTCCACAACTTGGTCACAGCTGGAATAAAACTTCTAGAGTACTGCGTAGTATTGAGCCTCGTGATGAAGAAGGCCTGGCTATTAGAATTAACTGCCTGTCTAGTATTACGAACAGGATAGAATTGTCCAGGGAGATCTGAATGTAAAGGATGGTCAGAGTTATGAAAAATCTTATGCAACATGCATAATGAACTAATTGAACAACGGTGCCAGAGATTAATATCTAGATCAGGAATAAGGAATTTGATACACCGTAAGTTTCTGTCCAACAAATTAAGATGAGAATCAGCAGCTGAAGACCAGACAGGAGAACAATACTCAAAACAAGGTAGAATGAAAGAATTAAAACACTTCTTCAAAATAGATTGATCCCCGAAAATCTTGAAAGACTTCCTCAATAAGCCTATTTTTGTGCAATTGAAGAAGACACAGACCTTATATGTTTCTCAAAAATAAATTTACTGTCGAGAATCACACCTAAAATTTTGAAAGAGTCATACATATTTAAAGAAACATTATCAATACTGAGATCCAGATGTTGAGGAGCCACCGTCCTTGACCTACTTACAATCATACTTTGAGTTTTGTTAGGATTCAACTTCATACCACATAATTTGCACAATGCACTATTTCTAGCTAAATCTCTATTAAGGGATTCACCAACCCTAGATCTACATTCAGGGGATGGAATTGATGCAAAGAGAGTAGCATCATCTGCATATGCAACAAGCTTGTTTTCTAGGCCAAACCACATGTCATGTGTATATAGTATGAAAAGTAATGGGCCAAGAACACTACCCTGTGGAACACCGGATATCACATTCCTATAGTTACTATGGTGCCCATCAACAACAACTCTTTGAGATCTATTACTTAAAAAATCAATAATAATGCTAAGAAACGACCCACCCACTCCCAACTGTTTCAGTTTGAAAACAAGGGCCTCGTGATTAACACGGTCAAAGGCAGCACTAAAATCAAGGCCAATCATACGAACTTCCCGACCACTATCAAGGGATTTCTGTACAGCATTGGAGATTGTAAGAAGGGCATCACATGCTCCAAGAATAAGGAAAAGACAACCTCTTGATAAACCACCAGGCATCCATGGCCCTTCTATTAAGCCTGCTCAACACACCATTTCAAAAAAACAAGAGCAAGAAAAAAAAAGAAAAAAATAAGATAGAATAGTGTGCCTGAGTGTACCCTCAAGCAAGAGAACTCTAACCCAAGACAGTGGAAGACCATGGTACAGAGGCTATGGCACTACCCTAGACTAGAGAACAGTGGTTTAATTTTGGAGTGTCCTTCTCCTAGAAGAGCTGCTTACCACAGCTAAAGAGTCTCTTCTACCCTTACCAAGAGGAAAGTAGCCACTGAACAAATTGCAGTACAGTAATTAACCCCATGGGAGAACTGTTAAGTATCTCATTGTTGTCAGGTGTATGAGGAAAGACGAGAATATGTAAAGAATAGGCCAAACTATTCTGTGTAAGTGTAGGCAAAGAAAAAATATGCCGTGACCAGAGAGAGGGATCCAATGCATTACTGTCTGGCCAGTCAAAGGATCCAATACCTCTCTAGTGGTAGTATCTCAACGGGCGGCTGGTGCCCTGGCCAACCTACTATGCAGGGTTTCTCTTTTGTAGACAGCAACAGCATTCCAGAAATCCTTTCACACTATCAGGATGCACCGAATAGGTAAAAAATAAAAGTTACGAAATTTAATTCATGACAAAACAAATTAATTTAGTTATATCTAATTTGTTACATATCAATATTACATATTGATTTCATATCATTGGATTTGTATATATACCCTAAATATATATATATATATATATATATATATGTGTGTGTGTGTGTGTGTGTGTGTGTGTGTACGTGTGTGTGTGTTTGTGTGTTTGTTTGTTTGTGTGTTAACATATACATGGAGATTATATGGACGTATACTTGTATTTATGTTCAGACACATTAAATTGACCTATATATGTTAAATTATACTAAGATGATTGTATGTTTTAATGTGCATTTATTCCTACAACCCTTTCTTCTTATTTCCTTTTTCCTTTATCACTACCTATGTCCTAATTACATTCCATCACATTCTATGAAAAAACTATATCCTCACACCACTGAAGTAGAAAAGACCCTACATTCTATGACTCTATTTTTCAGAACAATGATATATTAAAAACTTTTAAACTTTCTGAATGAATAATACATCTCGACAAACTCAGAAATATTACTCCAGTTTTTCTTAGCCACAAACATTTCCTGGAAACTTTTCCTTTTTGTAATATTCATATGAGCTGTCAGTGAAACTGGATGAAGTTACGAAGTTTTTTAATATTATGGAGACTTCTGTTTTTACATAGAGTATTGAAGTGTGGTTTTTCTTCTCTTTAAGAAACAATTTTATTTAGTAATCAAAGAAATGTTATGGTATGTGTTAAGGAGGACAAGTTAGGTTGGTTTGAAAGAAAGTAGGTTCTACATTATTATATGAAATGATTTGGAATTCAATATCATTTCTCTCTTATTGAATATGTTTTGAAAGTCATTATAATTTTATTTTTGTAATTATTTGAATTGTTGTCTGAAATGATGGAGTTCTGAAAGTGAAACATTGCTGACTGAAATAATAGATATCTACTTGAAGTATTATGATAATCTAAATATCTTCTATGAAATGATCTATAACACACAAGTCTCCTAACACATTTGAACTGATGTAATATCAAAATAGTTTAAATTTTAGATATTTAATTTCATTTTTTTTTCAAATTCAATTGTCCGTTTAAATCCTGAATAATTTTTACACTTGTGTTTTATACTGTAAAGATAATAATAATAATAATAATAATAATAATAATAATAATAACAATAATATTTTATTTACCGATTTCCAACTCCCCTGCATCATTATTCCTATTTTCCCTTGCATCCTTCACCATCCTTCTCTTACCCTTGGGAGGATCCCCTCACCCCAAAGGCGTGAAGTCCTGACGACAGTAATGGTCCTTAGGAAACTCCCAAGGGAACGACCCGTCAAAGTTCCACACTTCGGAGGTGGGTGGGGGAGGAGAAAGTAATGGTTTCAATTATATATGAAAATCTTTTATGAAATCAGTAAATAAATAAATGAATAAACCAATTAAGGAATTAATAAATACATATGTATATATAAGAAAGAGAAATGAATAGATAAGTAAAAAAAATTCATGATTAGGTAAATATTAAATAAATAAATTAATATATTCTCGTGTTTCTTTGTATGAATTAAAACGACATTTGATTTGGTTCATGTCTTTAATCCTATGGATGCTAAGATGGTGACTAGATTTTGAATGATAATCCATTTACACAATATTAGGTCAGTGCATGGGTCTTGCAACCACACTCCATATATATATATATATATATATATATGAAAATTTCTTGACAATATTCTCTCTAATATCTCCTATATCAGAAATGGTCTCCTTCAAATTCCCCTTCTACTCACTAGCTTCCTGCTTTCCAAATCTCTCTTCTCACTTTATTATTCGTATCCACTTTCATTCCCGTCACGAGTCTTTTATCCCTGTCGAGAGAGAGAGAGAGAGAGAGAGAGAGAGAGAGAGAGAGAGAGAGATTTTCTATTTCAGGGAGATGAGGCTGATATAGAAATTGATATTGGATGCTAAGGTTTTTCAAAATTTCCGTCAGATTCCAAGTTTCATATTTCCTGAGTTTCTGAAATCGACTTGAATTTCAGGACCCAATAGAGTTTTAAAATAAGTTTTCAGTAAAAAAAAAAGAAAAAAAAAGAAAAAGAAATTATTATATGGTTTTTGTATTTGAAAATCTCTCACGTTAAAAATAGTTATCTTTTTTTATTTCCCTGCAGTAACAAGTGTTTCACTCTCTGTAACACAAGCTTCACTTGCAGTAACGTTTTTCACTTGCACTAACACGTGCATAATTCACAGTAACATGTGCTTCACCTGCAGTAACACCTACTTCACTTGCAGTAACACGTGTTTCATTTGCAGTAACACAAGCTTCACTTACTATAACACCTGTTTCATTTGCACTAAAACATGCATCATCCGCAGTATCACGTGCTTCATTTGCAGTAACATGTGTATCCCTTGTACTAACACGTGCTTCAAAAGCAATAACACGTGTTTCACTTGCAGTAACACGTGTTTCACTTGCAGTAACACAAGCTTCATTTGCAGTTACCGTGCTTCACTTGTAGTAACACGTGTTTCACTTGCCCTAAACCGTGTTTCAGTTGCATCACACAAACCTTTTATATCTGTGTACAATAATATAAGTCATCTAAAGGTAATTCAATTAGAATTAAAAGCTTCTTCAAAGTCACTCTGGTTAATGAACAAAATCTTAGTAAATTTGCTTCAAATTCCTTCTGACTCAGGTGAGGAAATAGTCATCATCTACTTTTTTAAACAGATTCATATAAAATATACTTTTAGTAATCCAAGTCTAGATTTGATATCAAAACCAAATAATCAAATTTCTGTTTGGTATGTCTAAAATGTATAACGTTAATATGCATTTTATAATTATAAATACACATTCACACCCACCCACCCACACACACACACACACACACATACATATATATATATATATATATATATACATATATATATATATATATATATATGTATATATATATATATATATATATACATATATATATATATATATATAGTAGTATACATTGTTAATTACAAATTTATTTGTAGCATGAGTATATCAAATATAATTATATGTAGGCTAAAATATAAATTTACATGGTGATAAACAGAAATATCGACTTTAATAATAAAATTAACTTTGTTGATAGAAAATGATAATATAAAAAATACCCTTAATTTTAAATATAGAATTACCTTTGGACTTCTTAAAAATTATGAAAAACTAAACAAAATTATCTGTATAAAAATATATAGGGAAATTCCCAAGAATCCATAAAAGACTATTTGCCTTCAAGATATGATACGATGCATCACCTTGACAGGTTAGAGAACACTCCACTACCGGATTTGGGGTTATTCTTCGTATTGACACATGTAAACACAATCATATATATATATATATATATAGTATATATATATATATATATATATTCATTCATATATATGTATATATATGTATATATATATATATATATACGTATATATATATATATATGTATATATATATATATATATATACGTATATATATATATATATGTATATATATATATATATATATATGTTTATGTGTATGTATGAATGTTTCTGACAATAATAATAATAAAAATAATAATAATAATAATAATAATAATAATAATAATAATAATAATAATAATAATACGAAAACAGAGAATTACAATCAAAATGAAACTTGAACTACCAAAACATGTGATTAACTTCAACTTTATTTCGTCTTAACTTAGTAATTTGCAAAGAGGGTCGAGCAATATTTCTTGGCTAAAAGGGAAAGAGAAAATGCAAAAAATAAAGAAGAGGGAAATTAATTTTCCTCGAAAATAATGGCGATGAAAATCAATTTCCTCTCGGAGGGAAATTTATATTTCTCAGTTGTTTTAACATATTTTCAATATTACACTAACTCGTAGCCACAACACATGTGTACACAAATATATATATATATATATATATATATATATATTCTCATTTCACAGTTCCTTCAGGATATGTAGACAGTACCCGTGTAGTTCCCAACCCAGCGTCTTGCCATGGGACCCCAGACTAAGTGCAGGGGGCAGAGGTAGGGACCTTTCGTTTCAGCTCTGTGCTGCGGTCACCCAGGACATCATGGTTACCCTCGTAGCCGTGGTCTGATGGCTGGTCCCAGCTTCCCCAGCTACCCTCACATAATGATGTCGACGCAGAGGGAAAAAGATAAGACGGAGAGAAAATTTAAACAATAGGCTTGAGGTTCATATGAAGACATGAACAAAGAAACAGATTTAGACAGAACAATTTTGCATTTGGTTAGACATATGAATGTAGATATGCTAAATGAAGCTTTTAGTTATACATAAGAATCTAGACATGATAAATGAAGCTTTTAGTTAGACATACGAATGTAGACAGACTAAATGAAACTTTTAGCTAGACTTGCAGATCTAGATATGCGGTGTAAAGCATTAGGTTTAGTTTTACAAATGTTAACATAGATAGTGTTTTACCTCAGGATGCAAGCAATTGACATGAGCAAATTGGGTTACGAGCAAATTTCAAGTTAGGTAACGAGTATTGGATCGATCTGGAAGAAAATATCTAATTGATGGTGTCCGCCGTTTTCACGTGATTCTTACCTCATTTTATAAACAAAGAAAGCAGTGATCCCTATCAAAATTGAACGCAAGATTTAAAAAAATACGATCAAGTGTCCACAAAGAGTGAGTTAAGTTGTTCATTTATAGATAGTAAACGTCATTCGATAGAGGGAGAGAAACTCAAAAGTTCTCACGGAGGGAGATTCTCCTTCTTAGTGGTAATTCCCTTCCTGCACAAGAGTAGAAAGAGGAAGAAAATGAATAATAGATGAGTAATGTTTGCCGTGCTATTATTATTATTATTATTATTATTATTATTATTATTATTATTATTATTATTATTATTATTATTATTATTATTATTATTATTTGTTAAGCTACAACCCTAGTTGGAGAAGCTTGGAAAAGCAAGATGCTATAATCCCAAGAGCTCCAATAGGGAAAAGAGTCCAGTGAGGGAAGGAAGTAAGGACATAAATAAACAACAAGAGAAGTAATTAACAATTAGAATAAATAAAAAATAAGAGAATAAGGAAAAGAAAAAATAATGGATATTAGTAAACAGATTATCGAGAAGGATTCACAATAGACGAATTGTTAATATATTTTTTTTTATCTTAAATCCTCTTACTCTGAAAATTCTTCAAGCCGAATAATTGTTTCACTTAAGATTCCAGTTCTTACAACGTCTCCTTTAAAATCTAAATAGAGTAATTATGCTTTTCTAATCAGTCTTTAAATATAAAAATACAAATCCGAAACTATTCTCTTTCTTTGCGAAGGACAAAGATATTGTGGAGTCTGTTTCAGCTCCGGTAGTTTTAAAAGAAAATTTTTCATTGGTTCTCCATTTAGTGTTGGATGAAGGTCAATGCTTTATGTAAAAGGAAAGAATTAACTTAGTTTTTGCATATACTAATTGTAAAGGAATTCTTTACCCATTTAACCTACTAATTAAAACTCTCAGAGGTTTATGCTTTCTGTGTCTGTCTATTTGTGATCTATTATCACAATAGAATAGATTCATATTCTCTCCCAGAGCCAAAAAGGAAGAAGGAAGGTGGTAGTGTCTTTAGGTGCATTGTGTATCAAATGATCTACAGTATGGGTAATGTATCTAGTTAAGGGTAGTGGGTTTCAGAGAGAGAGAGAGAGAGAGAGAGAGAGAGAGAGAGAGAGAGAGAGAGAAAGAGAGAATGATAATTAAGAATATTTTATCAATGTTTTGAAATCACTGACTTTTCAGAGAGAAAATTAAGTACTTAAAATATATATCATAATGAGTAAAAAGTCAATGATTTCAAAACATTGATGAGATATTTTTATTTATCATCTCTCTCTCTCTCTCTCTCTCTCTCTCTCTCTCTCTCTCTCTCTCTCTCTGGGATCTTTGCTGTTCATATTCCTTCAAAACTACAAAGGAAAGTCATTATTTGCATTTGAGAGGAGCAATTGTAAAGAGAACTATTTATTTCCTGTGTTGAAAAAGGAGAGAGAGAGAGAGAGAGAGAGAGAGAGAGAGAGAGAGAGAGAGAGACAGAGAGAGAGAGAGAGAGAGAGAGAGAGAGAAAGGGTGTGTTTGCATAAGACAGGAGAATATGAATATTTTGAGGGATAGTTCCGGGAATAAGGAAGCTCTACTCTACCCTCCTTACCCTCTCCCTCCTCCCTTCCCTCCACCCTCTCTACCTAACCACCACCCCCTAACTCTCCTCTCACCGAAACTTAACCAAAATATCCATTGTTCATTTTGTGGAAGAACTTCCCAACATTGTGTTGGGAAGTTCTGGATGTTGATTAGCTCTCTCTCTCTCTCTCTCTCTCTCTCTCTCTCTCTCTCTCTCTCTCAAAATTATCCAAAAAATTCAATAAAAGTAAATGCATAAATTCACAATACTTGGTCTGAAGAGTGATAAACAATTGAATTTTCATGACAAAAAATTTCTAGATATGTCAAAATATCTATGAAAAGATTTAAAATTAAAAAAAGAACAGAAAAAATTAAACAAAAAGTCTAATAAATTACTCAAAAGTCAAACAGAAAAGACTATTAATCGAATCTAAAAACCAAAGTCTTTACTAGAAATCGATTTATAAAAAAAGTCTCGTTCAATAGAATACCATAAATGGTTTCGTTCAGCATAGTTTGGATCAGGTCAAAAAAACATCTCAGAAATACAATACTCTACAGTTCCTCTCTACCTAATATCCTATGCAGGATTTTTCTTCGGTGGGCAGATACGGGATTCCGGGAATCCTTTTACAATGGTCTGTCAGGATACGTTATATAGGTCGAAAAGTTTTCAAAATTCAGTGCAGGACGCAACCATTAATTTATTTATATCAAATTAATTAAATCCTATTTTACCTGGGTTATTTGTTACATATTGATTTGATTTCATTGATATATATATATATATATATATATATACACGTGTGTGTGTATTAGTGTATATGCAGACTGTATTGACCAATACTTTTATTTTTGTTTAGGCAGATTAGAATAACCTATACATGTTATGTCATACTGTAATATTCATATGCTTTAATGTGCATTTATTCCTACAATCTTTTCTTT
>NC_090758.1:2501250-2593750 GCF_036898095.1 Palaemon carinicauda
TACCTTACTATGGAAATGATAATTGGATAAAAAAGGATTTGAAATTATCAGATTATAATTTTTTCGTTAAAATGTCATTAGAAATTAAGAATATAGATAGACTTTATGGTCTCCACATTTCAAACAATGATATTTTATTGATTATTAGACTACAAATTAAAGAAAAAATCTATTATTTTTTTATATACAGTCAAATAATTTTTAGATTAAAATACTCCTATTTTCATTTCCTATTTTTTACTAAAGATATAGAAATTTTTAAAAGGATAATTCTAGCATATCCGAGGGGTATTATTGATAGAGATAAAATATTTAATATGATTAATGAGAATCAAGAACATTATTTTCCAAATCTCAAAAATGCGTGTTTAAATGTTATGTCGCGATTAGATTTTATGAAATATCAGATTCCTATCATATTCCGCAAAGAATTACAAAAACATGCTGAAATAATAAAACTTTGAATGTTTTTTGTTTGTGTTTAAAATTTGTATTAGAATTGGGCAATAAAATTCGAAATGATGATTTTATAATTTGGCCAGATTATTTACCAATATATTGTCAAATTGTGTCTAAAAATAATTACTACACCAAGAATGAAAATTGTGATTGCTCAAATAAAATATTAGACATTTTAATTTTTAAGTAAATTTCGACGATCTTATATAACTAAAATACAAAATCTTATATGAAAAAATAGTTATGTAAATAAGTGCAGCTACTTTACTTGGGGATGAATCTAGCGATAGTTCGCTTGCAAGAATTTGTGAAATTTGAGTAACGTCGTTGTTAGTTATAAGGCCAGCATATATAGCTTCAATAATTACAGCCTTTTTCCCTTTTATGTCACCACATGCAATACCGATGGAATCCCACAAATTTTGATCATGAGAGTTATGCGTCATGATAAAACTCATTAATCCATTAAACAATTTATATATATTGCCAACGTGTTTCTTTTTTTCTGTGTCTATAGAAAAAATCTTAGCTTTTTTTCTTGTTTTATTCCACCAATCTAAATCAAATGTTTTAATTAAACATTCCGTTCTACTACCGGAAAATGTTTTTTTTATCATCCGTTGAATAATTTTCCACTACACAATTAAATTTTTTTGTATCATTGATATAATTTTCATGAGCATCTAAGTAATAAATAAAACACAAGACCTCATAAATTTCTTCAATTGGATTATATTAAGTTTATCGAAATATGTTTCGAATGGTCTAACATCACCCGACTCCTGTAAAACACGATTTATGTTGTCTATCATATATCGAAAAATATTTAAATTTGTATATGTTTTCAATAGAGGATTTCTTTGTCCATGATATGGCGATAAACTCACGCTGTTTAATATTTCCTTATCTATGTGCCTACACAAAAATTTTAACTCCCTAGAATCATAAGTCAATCCTGGAACGTTATAATAGGATTTTTTAATTTTTGATAATATATGATTTAATAAATTATTATCCACTTGTTCTATATTCATTTTTTTATAGAGTTGATGTGTTGTTTCGTTATTTTTTAAATATGAACAATAAAGAAAAACTTGGGGTGAATTGTATAGAATTTTTTTATTTTCTGAATATTATCATTATACAAGCGTCTTTTTATTATGATTACAGTACTAAACTTCATAGCGGCAGTACGTTGGGTAGCAAATAAGAAACTTTTTTGTTATTATTCAATATCTATATTTTTTCCTCTGCATAACTGACATTCATTTAAAAGGTTTTTGTGTGGGATTTTGGGATAAATATTTATTTTAGATTGAACACAAGACAAGCACATAATATGACCACACCTATGCACGAATGAATTAACCGCACGACAATTATCCTCTAGACAAACCGAACACAAATATAAAAAATCTTGTAATATTACAGATACATTATTAACCAAGTGTGGTTGCCAAAAATGGCATAAAGTATTTGAATTATCAACCATTAATTCCCCGTTTTTATATTCTATTATTATCTTGACCACCGATAAAATTATCACATAAATCATATTCTTCCTTGGAAAATGTATTCAAACAATAATGATTACTCAGTAAATCTTTGTAAGTAACCAATTTTGGAAATTGTTTTTTTTTTTTTTAAGTCATGATACATTTTATTTTCCCAAAATCTATTTTCACACAAACAAAAAAATTGTTGGGCGGGTTTATTTTTATTTGATTTATATTTTGCTATGGGATTACCAGCATAAATGAAGGCATTTTTACTTTTGTTTCCCATGTTTTTTTTATATTTTTTTCCCTTTCTAGATTTTATTTTTCGGGTGCCATCGACAATAAAACATTTTTTTATATTCCTTTATGTTTGGGTTGTTCTTGAGATAGTTTTTAATCAAATTAGAGTCTATATTATCTATCGGAATTTGAATCAAAGAATCGTCATATAATTTCATTTTTTTAATAATTAAAAAATTCAATAAATATGAATTTAGAACAAAATAAAACAGTAGTAACATTTAAAAGTTATGTTCCGTGTGTCGATACCATTGACAAATTATATAATTTGCTCGGTCCCTTGTTTGATAATATAAATAATCGTCCAAATATCTTTTCCACAAAGTACACTACAAAGCAACCTATGGCCAGTCTTTGCAATAATACAAACCCCCCCCCAATTTAAAAATTAATAAATCTACAATAAATACGCTTTATTTCTTTTCAAACAGAAATAATGAATTATTTAAATTCATTGGAAAAATTTATGACAAAGCTATTGCCAAAGATATATATGTGTATATAATAGCAAATTTTTCGTCTCAATCACCAAAACAAGAACCATCCTTATTTGGAAGCATCATTTATGCAGAAGATGAGCGCGATTTAAAAAATTATTTATATGTTGAACAAAATATAATTGAAATAATAAATAATGATGGAAAATAACATAATTTATATATATAAGAATAATAAATATAATAATAATAATGATATTGAAAAAAACATTACAATCGCACGCCGACTTTACAAAAAAAAATAAAAGTAATAAATAAACAAACAAATTGTTTTGGAGTTAACATTATCATTATTTAAACAAACATACATAAAATGGAATTATATGAGCCTGGCACAGATATATCAGCCATTGTATGGAAAACTCTCCAACACACTCAAATTCAATCTCAATTTGATCAAAGCCACACCATTATAAAAGCCAATAAAAATGATTCTACAATTATTAAGAATGATACTGAAAATTTCTTAAATGATGATAAAAACGCAAATCATCAATATATATATCCCCATTTAGATATGGATATATATCTTGAAAATAAAAAACGGGAAAGAAACCAGAACAATAAAAATATCACTAGAAAGTCCTCTAGATATGATAAAAAAAATGGTTTATTGTACGAATTCATTTCTAAAATGTATTACAAAGCACTAAACGAAGGAAACATTGATAACAAAAATACCCTGATTAATAAATATATACATACATATCTAATCGATGATAATATTCTTATTGAAACAATTCTTGGTTCCAAATATAAATATGATGATATTTTTATAGCAGATATTAATATGTTTTCAATTATAGCCCATTTCATTGATTGTAGAAAAAGTAAATTTTATGTTTAGTTATATGCTAAGTGATGGTATTGAAAGATATGGATTAGTTATCAACCATCCAGTTTTTCCTGGTATACCAATGTGGTTATTTGATGTATGTAGATTAATTAGCAATAATAAACAATTATATTTGGTATATTCAACAGACATAAGAAATGTTGATAAATGGTTAGGACACATCACTAGTATTATTAATCTTAGTAATTTGTTATATATAAAAATCGAAAAAAATAATCCACACATTAATGCAACACTCATTCTTATTCATCTTGTGGGCATTTTGATGGGTAATCGATATAATCCAATCAACCGCCAAGGAATGAAATTTCCTTGTAATGTATTACAGAAATATACATTTGAAAATGTAAAGAATTATTTAATTAAAATATCACCCGAAAATCAATTGCGTGATAATCTATGTAGTTTTATTAGTTCAACAATTATGTGTATCCCTCATCGAACTGGAACTAATTCATTTAATTTATTGATGAAATGATGTCGATTGAAAAATAATGAGGTTTTTATTGGGTCTTTCGCTTTTTCGGTTGACTGCAAACTTCTTCTTCTTCTTCATCATCATTATCATTATCAATACAAAATCTTGATGTTATTTCATTTTCATTGTCGCTCGATGATATTTCCTTTTCATCGTCGCTTGATTCAATTTCATTCTTAATAACCAAATTACAAATATTAATTTTTTTGACAATATTATTATCAATTAAATATTTTTGATATTCTGGTTTATTTTTTAACTTCATTTATGAGATATTCATCAACCGAAGGTAATAGATTTTTCACTAGTAATATTTGTATAAAATATTGGCGCACAATTTACATTTCTTATATTTAGATATAAATTAAATCCAGCATGGCTGATACCAATTTTTTCTAGCTGAAAGTCCATCAGTGCTGTACACGATTTATTACCTATACTAGACAAAAAATTTTCGTTTTCAATTAAAAGCCTCGAGATTATATATTCCTAAAATAGACGTCTCTAAATCTTCCTTCATATTTTGAGTAACTTTAACATAACAATTATCAAATATAAAATCGTTTTCTGGGTTTATATCTTGACTAAAATATTCATAAGATAGATCATTTTGTTTGTTGTTAGAATAAAAGTCGTATTCATCAGCTCTATTATCATCATCATCATCATCATCATCATCATCATCCCTATTGGTTTTATCCTTGATTATTCTATCTTTGTTATTTTCTTTATTATTTCTGTTTATAAAAGGAATACATGTTTTTCCAATGGGTTGTCTTTTAAAGAAACATATATTTGTATCTTTTGATTGAAATAAATTTTTTAAATTATTATTGTGTAATGAAAATAGGTTGGAAACGTTTGCATCAGATTCCATTATTTTTTTTTCTATATTTTTACACGGAAGTGTACAATAATTCTTACAACCAAGCGGACGTACGCCGAGGCGTAATTCATTCTTATTGCATTTTTGTCATAATCAGTAACACTCAAAATATCACTTAGGCATCTATTTAGTAAATTTTCAATCAATATCTGAAGGTCTCCTTTAAATTGATATTACTTATTCTATTCAAGTTTGTATTTGATGGTGCATTTTCGCTTATATTAGTTTTTGTTCCATCAAAATGAGATATCAATCTACAATTAACCTCTATTGATCGAAATATCATTTTAGTAATATTGTCGTGTAATTTAAAAAATTTTTAAATTGCGGGGGGGTGGAATTGGTCATAATTACCAATTTTTCTTGGAATTTTCATATAGTTCATTCAAAGTTCTTTCAAAAATATTTTTTTGAATTTCTCTTAGTCTTCTTATTGAAAAATATCCATTTTTTTCGGTGAATGATTTTGGAATATATTCAAAATCCAAAACATCAGAATCATCAGATTTGATTACCATATCACGCAATAATTTTTTGATTTTGACACTTTTATTATTTTTTCTTTGGTTAAACATTGTTTTGAAAATGCGATATAAATTCTAAAACAAGTATGATAAGTATTAAAGAGTAGTCTGCTTTTATGTGATTACACACATATATATATAAGTATATTTTTTTTAGGTACCCGACGTGCCATGGAATTATTTTTGCAGACCCAAAAATTGATGAATACCCAACACCAAAATGCCAACCAATTATGATGAAAAAAAGAAAATCTTCTATCAGAAGCTCGAAGAAAAGTATTCGTGGAGAGGGAAAGAAACCAGAAATTCTAACACAAAACAAATACTATCTAGATCGATGGTAAACAACGAAGTATTGGATAAATATATAAGGATAATTAAAGAAAGTGAGTCGAATCATCGTACAAAACCAGCCATGTCTTATTATCTGTTGCGGAACTATAAAACTGGAGTTATCGCGGGTAAGGAAAGATTGATTAAAAAAAAGTCAAGTAACCCTCGTTACCCTATTTCTTCTTCATATCTTATTCCAGTAGAAGAAATATGGGATAATATTTTCAAATCTCATATAAATTGTGGACATGGGGGCGAAAAAAGAACACTACATAATCTTAAAACAAATGGCATAATTAATATTTCTTTGTATCAAGTTCATTTATTCATTTCTCTTTGTAATAATTGTTTGAAGAAAAGATCAAATATTTCATCTAAAAACAATAACAAAACTAATCCAATCATATCAAATGGTTTTTGGTGAGAGGGGCCAGGTTGATTTAATTGACATGTCGACAATAAATGTTTGTGAATTTAGATATATTCTAAATTATCAAGACCATTTGACAAAGTTCTGCATTCTGCGACCATTGGTTAATAAAGATGTAACATCTGTTGTTAATATTTTAATAGATATCTTCACTACAATTGGTTGTCCAAAAATTTTGCAATCAGATAATGGACGCGAATTTAACTTTACTGATAAATTAAATAAAATATGGCCCAACATTAGCATTGTTAAAGGAAGGCCCAGACACCCCGAATCTCAAGGATCGGTTGAAAGATCCAACCAAGATATTGAACAAATGATGCGATGTTGGATTGCAGATAATCAAAACATAAATTGGGTAAAGGGTCTACCGTTTGTACAAATGCAAAAAAATAATGCTTTTAAACCGTACAATTGGATATTCTCCGTATTTTGCAGTATTTGGACAAAACCCCCCCTATTTCATTAGGAATTAACGAAGAACAAGAACAAGAACAAGAAGAAGAAGAAGAAGAAGAAGAAGAAGAACTAAAAGAAGAAGAAGAAGAAGAAGAAGAAGAAGAAGAACAAGAAGAAGAACAAGAAGAAGATCAAGAAGAACAATTTAATAACGAAGAAGAAATGGACACACTCCAAGAATCAAATCAGATTTCCGATAATTCAGAGCGGCTAGGAATTTTAAGAAAACAAATATCCACCAACATGAAACACGCCGCTACGGTAAGCGAGAATAATATTGAGAGTAATAATTTCGAAATATACCACCCAGGGACTATTGTTAAAATTTATATACCAAAAGTTGATAAAGTTCATAAAATGAATTTTAATAATATGTTAGGAAAAATTGTTGAATATTTACCAGATATAAATAAATATAGAATTGCATCATTGAATAAGAATATTATAATTAAAAATCTCTTTTCTCCCTCGACAATTGAAAAATGTGAAAATATGGAAAGAATAATAGAAAATACAAATGTTATTATGAAGATTAATAATACTCCCCCCCCCCCCTCCCCCTTCTCCTCTTCCTCCTCTTCTATTTTCTAAAAAGGCATCAATGCCTTTAAGGACCGTTGTACAACACGAAGAAGGGACAATGTTTAATGGTTGTAAATGTCAAAGTATATGTGCAACACTAAAATGTCCTTGCCGCAAAGCACAACGAGTATGTTTAAAGGGGCTTTGTCATATAAATAACACAAAAACACAAAAAAATAAAATTCTATGTAAAAATGATTTTTTTTAATGACAGTGACCAGAATGAGAACAATCACAAAAAGTATTATAAAAGAAGAAAGAAGAGCTCTATTGTTTAATTGTTTCATTTTTATTGTTTAATTGTGGTATTTGGGGTATGTATATTTGTTTCAAAAATGTTTATGTTATTATCATTATCATTAAATAAAGTCATTATTGTTATTTATAATAATTTATGTATTATTATTATTAATAAAAAATTGATGTGAAAAATTTATTTCTTATTTTTTCCCTAAGGAGAGAAAATATTCTTATATGTTAAACTGAAAAAATTACCTATAAACTAGATAATTGTGGGGGAGTATTTTTTGTCGATCTCTTAAATAGATAATACTCGGTTCCACCATCTTTAGGACTATGATTATTTTTTGGTGATGATAAAGCAACATGATTAGGATAAAAATATCTTTGTCGATTACTACTATCATCTTTCATAGATTTTTTGCAATATATAACCGATTGTTTTTAACTGAATCACTTTTGGGTTTCTTCTTATCCAAAGGATATACAATATCATCGTCCTTTTCATCATCAAATTTTCTTTTTACTATTACTCTTGGTTGTTTGGTCATTTGTGTGGGTTGCGTGGGTTTTTGCTTCTGTGGTGGTGGTAGTAGTTGTTGTTGTTGTTGATGATGAATTTGTTTATACAAAGACGAATTTATTTCATCTCCTTCTTTTTGAGAAATAGAAGTGGTGGTTGATGTATTCTCCTCTAAATGTAATTGATTTTTATTTGGTTGTTGAAATGAATATTTATTTTGTAAATTATTTTCATTGTTGTTTCTGTTAATGTTCTTGCTTTTATTGCCATGAAGTGTTTGCATAATTTGATATTTTATATTATTTTTTTTGGTCTTTATATATTAAGGGTGATTGCTCAAAGGATTCAAAATTGTCATTACTACTACTACTACTACTACTACTACTACTACTACTACCCGGGGCTGTTGGGGTTTGGAGTGCTGCTTTCATTGGAAGCACCATTAGGTTTTGGGGGGAAATTTGTTAAGTTGTTTTCACTTTTAAAAAGTTCTTGCATTTTATTCATGTCTTTACCCTTGATGATTTTGGGTGTTGGTTGTGGTGGGGTTGAATTAATTTTCATGCCCATCCCCTCTAATAGTTGAAGTTTTGGTTGCTGCTGATTTATTTCTCCGTGGCTTTCTGTCGTATCCGTTACAATATTCATGTCTTGGTTATTGATAATATTAATATTATCATTATTATAAATTGGTAGTAACGTCTCATCCAACGTTTGACCGTCAATATCTAAATTGCCCATCATCTGGTTTTCAAAAATCTGAAAATTTTCATTATATGATTCTTCATCAAAATTGAAGTTATCTATTAGGTCTTTTAAATCGATGTATTCAAATTCGTGTGCTTGTAAACCATTGTTTATCATTCCATCTGCCATATTTTTTTAATATAAAAAAAATGAATCTAGGTGAATTTAAGGATGGCTTAAATAAGTTTTTTAAAGATGCCAGGTATTTAGACTCATTCAATAATGTAGCCAAAATAAAAATTGCTATTCCATGGAATGAGAGAATATATTGGTATTATTATGAAGTATTATCATTTGAGTTTTTATTCAATAATATTAATGAAATTGAACTATTCCACCAAAATAATGAATTTAATAAACTTTGGTTTGTTTTGAATTTAAATTACAAAAATAAAGTGTTATATTACGGTGGGTTTTTTTATTATACACCACCGCCACAGAATTATTGTATTGGAGAAATAATATTAACTTACGATAAAAAATACTTTTCTTCCATTAACGATGAAGATATTATTTCTAAATATCATCGGTTAAATCAAAAAAACATTCGATCTCGTATAGAAATGAGTGAAACAAAACAAGAAAACATAAAGATGATGTTATGGTATCAATCATTTTATTTAAAAGAATTTATTGATCCTGATAATAATAGCGATGGTAATTTGAAGAGTAACAACCCCTTTCCGCATATTAATTTTAATATCTTGACGTTAAAGATACACCCCCTATTTATTGATAGAGTATACTATTATAGTGACTATAAAACAAATGATTTATATGAAAGATATAAGTGTGTTTTTCGAACTAAACGCGATGATATATATACATATTTTGGTGTTTTAGCAACATTTCCTATGGGTGGTGGTATCCACGGTATAATTTATGTTCTAACGGATGTAAACAAATTTGAAACGTTATTGAACAAATGTAATATTTCTAAAAAGGATTATTCTGGACAAAAATGCATAAAAACACAAGATTAAATCAATTTGGCTTTTAATATATAATTATATTTATTGTTTTTTTATATATATATTACAATATTTTAAAACTAATTTCATTTACTTATATCTTTATTTAATAATGCGATGTATTTTTGAAACGTTAATTTTACAATTATATGAAACCAATAAATATAATTCCCTTGAAGAAATTATAAAGGATTTGGGTTGTAATGAATTGAAAATTATAAACAAATGTAAAAGTATCATGTCCAAGGATCAAATATGTTTTTACGACCTATTTATACAAGCACTGGATAACATCGCATTAAAAATTTCAAATAATAATAATAATAATAATAATAATAATAATAATAATAATAATAATAATAATAATGAAGAGGTATGTAATAATCTATTTAATGAATTATCAATATATTCATGCCACGGACTCCCGGGGACGGGAAAATCATTTTTGCAAAATAATATTAATGCTTTTTGTCAATTTTATGGGAATGGTCTCCGATACAAGATAAATTTAACAGTTGTAGCACCAAATAATTACATAGCGCTACAACAAAGGGGAATTACAATTAATCAAGCTATTAAATCCTTTTGTTTTGATATTTTGGGCATCGGTAACTTCAAAATTGATGAAAATGTGGCTGAGAAATTTGAAAAATGCGGAAAAGAAATAAGAAGCAACCTTAAAAATTCTTCGCTTGATAAGTTGATATCAAATATAATTGAAGTCGTTGGTCTCAAACGCCTAATGCAATATTATAAGCACAATTTTAAGAACGACCATATATATGTTGTCTTAATAGATGAAGGCTCTTTAATAACAAGTCTATCATTCGCTTTATTACTTTGTGCGTTTCCCATAAATGAAACTATATATATATTATTTTATGGTAAAAATCAATTACCCCCCGTATCACCAGAATTAAAATTAAAGAGTTGTTATGATGTTGATTGGGGAAAACACGATCAAATAAATGTACATTGCTTAAAAACCCAACAAAGATTTGCGAGCCACAATGAAAGTACATTTAAAGAATTCATCACATGCTTTAGTGATATTTTAGAAAACGAAAACTGTATAGACAAAATGACACTAATAAATAAGATACATTATTTTAGGGAAAATATAAAAATTGGTGGAACATTAAGTGACTACAAATTATGCCCCGACACAAGAAAAGTATTAATCGTAGCCACAAACAAAAAAAGACGCGAAGAAAATGTTTACCAATTAGAAAAGGAAGGAGAAGGTATGATATATAAAATTCCAGCAATAATAGACGAAGGAATTCCCAAGAATTATGATGTATACACAAATATAGGTATTGATTCAGTGTTAGAAATAAAAAAGGGAACTATATGTATTTGCCGGGCAAATATTTTATCTAGTGGACTTGTAAAAGGAATGTCTTTAAAAGTGTTAAAAATTTTAACCAATGAAACTAATGACGTAGATGCCATTATAGTAAAAAAACTAGATGAGGTTGGTAATAATAATAATAATGATAGCAACGATGAAGATAATCATCAAAGCATTGTCAAATTAAATAGGCATTCATTTGTAACGCAATATTTGAAAAATAAACACATAACTGACGCAGGTTATTTAATCATCAAACAATTTCCTATAACACTCGGTTATGCTTTAACCACGCATAGTGTACAAGGAAAAACTTTAAAATACAAAGTGGGAATTGATTTAGAAACGGATTCTCATTGGGATTTATTGCGAAATTTATATTTTGTAGCTTTAACTAGAGTACGATATGCCTCTCAAATTTATATGGATAAGCACCCAGCATATTGCATGTTAGACAAAGCTTCAAGTTTAACAACAGATAGATCTTTCGAACGGTATTATTACAATTGCATCCAAGGAAACAAAAAAAGAAAACTTTGTGATGAAAGTAATAAAACTATCAAAAAGGAAAAATATACAAGCAACAACCACGAAAAATATCAACACACAGAAGAAAAAACGAAACGCCCACCCTATGACAAAAATACAAAAAGTAATATAACGAGTGAAAATGATGGTAATGATGATGATGATGATGATGAGAAGGGTATTATACCAATCGAGCATCAAATAATGAGTTCATGGAATCATTATAAAAATCGGAGCAGTGAATTTAAAAAACTCAATGAATTACAAAATGATGATATTTTTAACAAAATATTTTCAATGACCATTAATAATTTTTACCCCTCACCTTAAAATATTATTGATTATTCATATCATCTGTAAGAAAACATTTTAATTTTCAAATTATTCTGTTATAATGGTTATTTATAAAATAGGTATATTTCATGAAGAATAATTCGGCAACTAATTTTTTTTTAAATTATGGTAAAATATAAATAAAAACAAACGTAACACAGATTTTAGAACTTGGCATTAGTTAACCCTAGTAGTAGTAGTAGTAGTATTCTGTCATTGCACCCAGAATACAAAAAAAAAATGAGCCAAAATATCAAGCAAGCGGACTTTCCTGTTACCCAAAAAAACGAAGCCACAGAAAAATGTAAAGATTTTGAAAAGGTTCTCAACTCTTTGGCCACCATTTATATTGCGGCCGATCTTAGTTTTGAAAGGTTTTTAAATCACGACAGAAAACAGCATAATAAACATTTATTAGATTTAGTAAAAAATAATGATATACTAAGTTTTGTTGATATGAGTTTCCAATCCTGTAATGTTGCAGCTGTAAATTTTGATAGTAAATTAATTTTATTTGTCGATGTTTGTCGGTCAATATTCGTTGGTGGAACAAGATATCGTGTGTATTATACTTTGAAATGTGTAAAATGTAAACACTCCCAAAATCTTATAACAGTGTCCTCTAATCAACCTGATATGGACAAAGAACTGATTATTGATTATATGAAAAGAGCAACTTGTGTCAAATGTAATAGTATTACCGGGAAAATGATAGAATTGAACATGTCAAACTTTTTATTTATGTGTAGTATAACAACCTTTCTTTTTATCATTCTTCGTCCTATTTTTTGACATTTTTATGTTTCCTATATTTATTGTATATCAATTATTTTTGTTTTATATAAATATTTTTATTGTATTTTTGGGGGTTTAAATAAATTATCGTGATAACCACAAATCTTTGAATTTAGCTATTCATTGCCGTATATACTTTATATATATATATTTCAATATAATATATATAAAATGTTATATAAGTAAGAAGGCTGATAACTATTAATACAAAAACATCTTGGTGGTTTTCCACTCTAAATTAAAAAAATATGAATTCAAAGGAAAATGAACGAGCAAAAGACGTTTTATGTGATATTGAACGTTATATGATTGAACCATTTAAAAAAGGAGGATTTTGGACTAAGGAAAGCGAGAAATATTACAAAAACTTCAAACACATCTACAATTCTAATCCTCCCGAGCAACTAATAAAAATATGTAATTTTATTTGCGAATGTTTTCTGAATGTTAATCAAAAGGAAGAACTGGTTTTTCTAATCAATAATAATATTAACTTTCTTGGGGAAAAGGATAAAGATTATATTTTTGATAAATTTGATGGTTTTTTTAAAAACCCCAAACAAAATATTTCGGCCGATACGAAACTGTTATTTTTAGTTAATGCTTGTAATTTCATGGAAATAATTTTAAAAGCTCAAAATATAAACAAATTTTTTGATTTCACCACCAACACAGATTCAAAAATTGAAAATGATAATGAAAATGGAACAGAACTTTGTTATACCACAATATTATTACATTTTTTGTTTGAATTGTTGAAATTATATTTCATGAACAATGAAAAGGCTAAACAGGAAAATTTTCTGTTATTAGAGCAATTAATTGAAAAAATTACAACTACATATGAAGCATTTAAAAACAAAAAAATTGACATATATAATTATATCACAAATCAAAACCACTGTATGTAACAAAAGTGTCTTCTTATCTTTATAAAAGAAATTGAATTTTTTTTAATATAAAAAAGGTGTGTATGTCCTATTTAGTATTATTGGGTGGATAACTACGTTTTATTTTTGTCTATATATTTTTTTTGTTAGTTATTCAATATCAGAATAATATAAATAGATGAGCTGGCGCTTCATTTCATACTGGGTGGCAATTGTGGCAGTTTTTTTTTCTAATGAAAATTAATATCATTTATTATAAATTTTTTGAAAATGATAGTTTGAAAATTTTGGTAATTAAAAAATTGAAACATTAATATATGATTATAAAAAATGTTTGAAAGAAGGGGAATATTAGACCGCGCCTTTATACTATTTGTATTGTTATTATTATCAAATAACATTGCATTGAATACGTGTCACGATGACAGTGAACAGCAAGATTACAATTATTTAAAATATATCGAAGAAAATTATAATAATTTTCAGTATCTAGGAAATGTAACTTTTATCGATGATAACGGTTACTTCCTAATAATACCATACAATAATAATAATATTAATAACTTGGTTGCCGGATTAACCGATAACGTAAAAAATAAACTAGAAAAATGTCAAGGTAAATTAAACAACTCCTTTATAACATATTCCCAATTTGAAAGGCAAATTAATCATTTGAATAATTTAATAATAACTATTAATGGCACAGACGTTGTTAATCGCGGGTTTGATGGTGGCGATGATAAAACTTTGATTTTCAATCATTATGAAAAATATGATTATATAAAACAATCAAGCAAAGAAAGGGGGTGGGTGGAATTTCTAAATTATCCTGGACATATATTATTTTCTAAATCATTTTCAGATTTTGGGTCTTTGGTGTTTGATAACATAGAAAAAATTAATATTCTTTTGAGCCTACCTTGTTCAAATTTAACAACATATAAAGATGCAAATGTATTATATTTTTCTATTCAACAAACAATCACTCATGTATACCAACTCATCAATGAAGTGAACATTATGATGAACGGACATGTATCTTCATTTTTTTTACCATTTGTGGAAATGAAAAAATTTTTACTTCATATGCGTGGAAAAACGAGCTTAAAGAAACATTATGGCCCCGTAGCATTTCCAAATCCAGACCAATTTTTATTATATTATACATTTTCAAAGACATTTGTTCGAAGGGTTAATAATACCGTGCTTCTCTTTTTTGTTCAAATCCCTATTAAAATTAAAGGGGAGGATCATCATTTCAAACTATATAAAAACAAAGAGGGAAATTTTTCTAAAAGCCAATATCTGATCATTACAGAAGAAAAAAATAAATCATCTTTTTTTAATATTGACCCATTTGAATTATCAACGTGCAATACAAAATTGATACCAATAATATTATGCAATGAAAATGTTTGGAACCGCAACAATTATAATTATTTAGAAAACAAAACCAATGATATTACAGACTATCCTTTCTGGATAAAAAATATTTTCTATCTCTGTTTGTCGTGTTTGATAGTGCAAGCAGTATTAATGTTTACTACGATTATTTTATTTTTGGTTAATTATCCAAAATCTAGATTTTTTGTCAGTAAAAAAAATTGAAAAAACAAAAAAAAAATAACAAATCATCTATTATAAATCAATTGGAGACCCAACAATTACCAACTCCATCCTCCCCCACCCACAATGATTGTTGTATCACCCCCCGTGTTGCTGTTTCTGGTTCCCCCAAATATTTTTCATCATTTCAATATAATAATAATCCCCATTCCCCAGATAAAGCTTCTTCTGTGTTTTATGTTGATATGAATCAAACAGACAATAATCGTAAGACCCTTTCCTTTAAATCACGTTCCTCTTCTTCGTGTATGCCAACCCCCCCCACTATCCCCTTGCCTTTCCCCCCACGTTTCTTCATTTTTTCCATCGCCACCGCCGCTGTCACAACAACAACAACAACAACAACAACAACAAAAACCACCCAGAATAATTAGAGGGAAGAAAGACGAAGAAGAAAGAGAAATAAAAATGACAATGTTCCCCGTTGTTTCAAAAAATGAAGTAGACGAAATTGGTTATATGGTTATAGAAGATATGACTCTTCCATCTACATCATCATCCTTCGTTCCTTCACCAACGCCCCAACAACAATTTGTACTTCGTCCATTTGAAAATTCTGCGAATATAGATAACACACTAAATAATGCTTTTATGCCATATTATAACTTATAGTGAAATAAATCCATCCAAGCATGTATTTTTTAATATAATGACATTTAATAGAAAGTAAAATAAAATGTTATTAAATTATCGTTATCATCATCATCTATTGTAGAATTAAAAAAAAAGATAATTCTATTATATCAACTAAAAACAATTGAATATGAGGATAAGAATCATTATTTTTAAGTTTTCTCTTAAAACACCAAACAAATAAAAACAACAACACAAAAGAATGGTGAAATTTATTGTGCGACTTTCATAACTTGATATATAACATCCATGTTTTTAAAGTTTGAAATGATTATATCAACAAAATTACTATATTCTCTTATTTGTTTGTTGGTATGTTTGCTGAGTCGTGAAGGCATAGACCACTGTTTAATTGCACTTTCGTGAAAATTTAAACAGCTGGAAATAAAAATTATTTGATATAGGCAATCTAATAAAATCTTGCCTTGATATGTCAAATAATTTTCAGCGTTTGAGATATACGAGCGTAATGCTTTTAACTGAATAATGTCTTTATGTTTACGAATAGTCAAATTTTTTTAATTGATTTTAAGATTGTAGTAGCAAAGATTTTCGGAAAATTATAATGACGATTAGGTTGTATTCTCGTTAATTGTTCAAGCATTTCAATAATGGTAAATATTATGTCCATATAAAATGCTTTTAAGTTCTCTATAGAATTTGATTTATATTCATCAAACATTTCACAAATTTTCTTAAAACTTATAATGTTTGCATTATAGATAATAGAATTTGCATTATATATGTCTATTACATTTAGAATTTCTTTTTTGTGTGGTGCCCAATTATTAATATTCACAGAAGGAAAATAATAATTATCGTCATGATTATATTTTATATTTGGTGATATAGGTATGTCATCTTGGTCCCACCAAAAACTATTATGTGGCGATGAAAATTTCGTCAGTGTTTCGTGTGACTTACTATGATAATCTTTGGTAATTTCATTTTTTCGTTTAGGCGTTGATAAAAATAAAGATTCGTCGACAAAATCTATTTCATTTTTCTCTTTTGGTTCTTTTTTTATTTTGTTTGTGTTATTATTGTCATAATAATAATCATAATAATAATCATAATCATTCATAGATTCTTCATAACTATCGGTGCTGGTGCTACTAATACTGCTTACATCGTTGTTATCAACAAAAACACCATTCATTTTTTTACTTAGGTAATATCTTATATAAGCCGAAGAAGATCATTACTCTAATAAAACATAACCATCTCTTCTACAAAAAACAATTGTGATCATGAAAATGTTTTTCTCTTTGGCGATGGTTCATCCAATATACTGTTTAATGAACTTTTGGAGATGGGCACCGATGAGAACTATAAAAAAACCTCCATTTATATCAATCTTCAATCATATTCATAACCCCTCTTGGATGTCAAGAAATCCAATTACTAAAAAAAGTTCTAATCATATCTTAAACTTACCAGAAAATATACCATTTTTTACTATCTGTGGAGTATGTATTGATATCAATTCATGTTATCTAGATTGTAATTTGACTATTGAACTTAATATTTCAAAAAATAATCTATCTGACCCAAACATGAAACAATTTTCTAAGAATCAATTTAAAAGAATTGGGGTAAATAAATGTATGGTGACAAATTTATCAAGTGACCCAATTATAAATGATGGTGAAATTACTTGCCTTGTAAAAATTAAAAAAAAACAATATACAGAAAAACTGTCATTCAATGTAGTTAAAAAAATAAATTTCAAAATTGAAAATTCATAACATTTCCTCTATAAATAAATCATTGTCGTGTCCAAATAGAGACAATAACGAAAATATTATAAGGACTATAAATAATAATCACCTCATTTCTTCATTGGAACCAACAATATATATGAAAAAACTGAATAGTCGAATGAATATAAAAAATATTACTTGTTCGGTCTATGATATATTTCAACCTTATATTATTAGACAAAATTATTTTATATTAAATGATGAAAATTTTTACATGTTTAATAATAATAATACAACATATAAATATAGTTATGTTTTTACAATAATATGTCAGCTTCTTTGGGTAAATATCCTACAAAAATGAAAATTTATCAATCATTTGTTTTATGTCTTCCTTAGAAAATGTTGCGTGATTCAAATGGGGGGGATATGATATTGTAATAGATTCTAGCTCAGAGTCGAATATGCTATTTTTTTCTTCTTGTAATCTATTAACAAAAGACAAAACGTGCATCGATTGTCCGGGAAATGGACAACAACCTTTCTTTCTAAAGTCTAATCTCGAGAAGAAAATTTTATATGTATTAATAAATAATATAACTCCTAAGATAATATACAACAACAACAAGAAGAATAAAACTTTATAGATACTAGAGCCCCCAATTATAATGGAAAGTATTAAAGGAGATATAAACAGAATAACCTCAGGTAATCCACAAATATTAATAAGTGTATCCATTTTTTAGATATATTATCATATTCTTTATATTGTCGGGTTATTTTTTTATGTTTACGCAGAGGATATAGGGAAAAAGAATAATTAATATTGATTTTGAAAAAGATAATATTGTACATGCACGCATATCTAATTGAAAATGTTTAATCAAAACCATGGATTGATATCAATTCATGTTATCTAGATTGTAATTTGAATCTTGAACTTAATATTTCAAAAAATAGTCCACCCGATCCCAACACGAAACAATTTTCTAAATATTACTTGTTCACTCTATAATATATTTCAGCCTTATATTAAAAAATTATTAATTATTTGTTTTATGTCTTCCTTAGAAAATGTTGCGTGATTCAAATATGACATTTCAATAGATTCTAGTTCAGGGTTGTATATACTAATTCTTTCTTTTTGTAATCTATTAACAATAGACAAAACATGCATCGATTGACAACAACCTTTCTTATTAAAGTCTAATCTCGCGAAAAAAATTTCATGTGTATGAATAAATAATATAACTCCTAAGATAATATAAAACAACAACAAGAAGAATGAAACTTTATAGGGTTTAGAACCCCCAATTATAGTGGAAAGTATTAAAGGAGATATAAACAAAATAAACTCAGGTAATCCACAAATATTAATAAGTGGATTCATTTTTTTAGATATATTATCGCCAATTCGATGTTTTGGTAGTTCTGGTCGTTTGTCACTTGCACTGTCTGCCTGTGGAGGATACGTCTGTGAAGGGGGGACAGAGGAAGAGGAGGCGGCGTCTCTTATGCCTTGTAAAAATAAAAAAAAATAAAAACAATATACAGAAAAACTATAATTTATTGTAGTAAAAAAAAAATAAATTTCAAAATTGAAAATTCATATAACATTTTCTCTATAAATGAATCGTTGTCGTGTCCAAATAGAGACAATAACGAAAATATTATATGGACTATAAATAATAATCACCCCATTTCTTCATTGGAACCAACAATATATATGAAAAAACTGAATAGTCAAATGAATATAAAAAATATTACTTGTTCAGTCTATGATATATTTCAGCCTTATATTAAAAAGATATAAATTATTTCTTTTATGTCTTCCTTAGAAAATGTTTCGTGATTCAAATATGACATTTTAATAGATTCTAGTTCAAAATAATATACAAATTACAAAACCTTCCATGCTAAGTATTTTTGATATTATATCACCCGTTTCTTTTGTTTCGGCAGTAGAAGGTACATCATAATCTGTAGAATTTATATCTTCAATTTCCTCGTCTATATAATCTTCTTCAATTTTACAGGGCGAAGAATCAAAATAATTACTATTAATCGTTGGTGTAATATTTGAATTTATAGTAATATTATCATCATAGATTCGGGTTCCAAACGCCCCCCACTCTTATTATAACGCCCAAGGGGGCCAGTTACATTTAAACAATTTGCAGCAACTAAAATATAAGAACATATTTTGATAATATTATTATTTTTCATTTTGATAAAAATTATATAAAATTATCTATCAGCTTCAGAAATAAAATTAACCGGTGATACTTACTTAATTTAGAAATATGTATATATAACAAGTTGATCAATTAATTTTCAAGAGATACAAGGACACTTATATATATATATTTAAAAAAATTTGGTTGATATTTTAAAACTTCTGTATATATCTAAATGAAATATATACATTTAAGAAAATTGGATATCTAGGAAAAAAAATTCAGTATAGTGAATAGAATTGTAATCAATGTTATATTAAATAAGTAACGAATAAATAAATATTTTTTTTTTGTACCCAAAAAAATTTTATTAGTAAATATTGTGAAATTCCAAATTCTATGGCACCTAGTAAAGAAAAAACTTTTGATCTTTATAATAACATTTTATTTGTCGCAACTTAGGATAACAATCTAATTACAAAACAAGTATACAACGATAAAGTACTAATAGAATTATTATCATCAATGTTATATCAGACATCTCATTTCCTAATTCACATTTATTTTGAAATTAAACCATAAAAAATTTCATGGTATTGCTAGTAATTATAATGATAAGGCCACAATAAATATTTTTTTAATAATAATTATTATTATTATTTTGTTTATTTATCTTCTCTTATCAGCTAGGAAAATACTCCCTCCATAATTCATCGACAATCGTTTTTTTTCTAAACCCAATCGTTATAGTATTTTGTTTTTCATCACTAAGGTAATCATGCAATGTAGTAAGAATAAAATCGGGTTTATGATGATCTCTGGTAATAATTTTATCTGTTGTTGTTTTTTTTATTCTTATTACATTTCCATTCAAATAAAAATTCTCTTTAAAATAAGACTCGTTTTCCTCCAAAATACTTTTCCATGGACAAGATGGAATTAAAAAATACTTGAAAAATTCACGGGGTTCATTACTATTTTCTTTCGGTACATTGGTAACGATAAAATATTTATGGGGATTATTTACATCCTCTGTAGTATATACTTCTTCGTTTTTCTCTATATTATATTCTCTGTTTGGTGGACAAAAATAAATATCTAAAAATAAATAATCACCCATTTTCAGGTCGGCAAATTGTTTAATTTTTAAATCGTCATGATCAATATTCCGTAAAAATCTGAATTTGGCGCTATTCTCATCGACAAGGCGATATTGTTGTGATTCTTCATCTGATAAATAAGGATGAAAAGCTACTGTTTCTGGAAACCAATCGGCTAAATTTTTTTCGTAACAACTAGAAATTTCATTTTTTTCCTTTTCCAATACAATTACATAATCTGTACAGTAGTTTTTTTTTAAGAAATCTTTGCGTGCTCTGATTATAAGCGAACATTCACAATTACAATATGGATTTGACACTAATTGAAATAGTTTTTGAGTGTTTAAACCATAAAATACATACATACTATTGACATACATTTTACTGCCATCTTCTTTGATTAAATTCTCCCCAATTTCAAAATAATAGAATATCATGTATATATCGTCTGGAAATTCATGACAAATTATAATATGGTCAAGATCATTCAAAAAATTATGAATTTTTTTGAATAAATTGACTTTAATGTCCATCGTAACAATAACTGAAAACAAAGGAAGATATATGTATGTATATGTATACAATAAAATAAAATATATATAAATTAAAACAAAATCAAATGAAATAATACATTTAAGAAAAATTAGATGTCTAAGAAAAAAAAATTCAGTATAGTGTAGTGATTAGAATTGTAATCAATGTTATGTTAAAAAAGTAACGAATAAATAGATATTTTTTTTCTTTTCTCGTAATTGGTATAATATTTTAAATTTCTAAGTTGTGGTTTATTATCACTTGATGTTTTGTTTTATTATTATTTTTTGCGGTTGCTCTTTTGTTTATTCAAAATTCAAATCTGCATATATATACTATTCTGAAAAATTCCTAATTCACATTTATTTTGAAATTAAACCATAAAAATTTTCATGGTATTGCTAGTAATTATAATGATAAGGCCACAATGAATGTTTTTTTAATAATAATTATTATTATTATTTTGTTTATTTATCTTCTCTCCCTCCATAATTCATCGACAATCGTTTTTTTTCTAAACCCAATCGTTATAGCATTTGGTTTTTCATAACTTGGGTACTCATACAATTTAGCAAGCATTAAATCGGGTTTATAATTACCTCTGGTAATAATTTTACCTGATGTTACTTTTTTTATTCTTATTACATTTTCATTTAAATGAAATTTCTCTTTAAAATAAGACTCGTTTTCCTCCAAAATACTTTTCCATGGACAAGATGGAATTAAAAAATACTTGAAAAATTCACGGGGTTCATTACTATTTTTTTTCGGTACATTGGTAACGATAAAATATTTATGATAATTATTTACATCCTCTGTAGTATATACTTCTTCGTTTTTCTCATTTGGTGGACAAACATAAATATCTAAAAATAAATAAACACCCATTTTCAGGTCTGCAAATTGTTTAATTTCTAAACTGTCATGAACAATATTCCGTAAATATCTGAATTTGATGCTATTCTCGTCTACAATGCGATATTGTTGTTGATAAGACGAACAAAGATGAAAATATGCTGATTTTGGAAACCAACTTGCTAAATCTATTTCGTAATAATTAGAAAATATATGATTTTTTTCCCTTTTCAATAGAATTACATAATCTGTATGCTGGTATTTTTCTAAGATGTTTTTGCATTCGTTGATGATAGGCGAACATTCACAATTACCATCTGGATTTAACGCGAATAGAAATAGTTTTTGAGTGTTTAAACCATAAAATACATATATAACATCGACCGGTATTTTATGATCGGGCCGTCTATAAATAATTTGCTTATTTTCAAATTTAAAATAATAGAATATCATATATTTACCACTTGGAATTTCATCACAAAATAAAATACTGTCGTCAAGCTCAACCAAAAAATCATCAATTTTTTTGATTAGGTTGTGTTTAATGGGATTTTGTATTTTGTAATCCATCGTAACAATAACTGAAAACAACAGAAAATATATGTATATATATAAAACTTGTATAAAATATTATAAAATAATATATATATATATAAATTAGAACAAAATCAAATGAAATATATACATTTAAGAAAATTGAATATCTAAGAAAAAAAAAATTCAGTATAGTGTAGTGATTAGAATTGTAATCAATGTTATGTCAGACATCTCATTCTTCTTCAGAGATTGGGAATAAGTAACGAATAAATAAATAATTTTTTGTGCTTTTCTCGTAACTGATATATAATACTTTAAATTTTTAAGTTGTGGTTTATTGTCACTTGGTGTTTTGTTTTAATATTTTTTAGTGGTTGGTTCTTGGATAAGATTTTTTTTCTGTTTTCTATTTCCATATTTCTTGCTTGAAACGGAGAATGTCGTCCTCCGCTTTGCTTCTAAAGTTGAAAAATCTAATATTTGGTTTTTCGTGACAAGGGTAATCATACAATTTAGCAAGCATTAAATCGGGTTTATGCTGACTTCTGGTAATAATTGTACTCGTTGTTGTTTTTTTTATTCTTATTACATTTTCATTTGAATAAAAATTCTCTTTAAAATAAGACTCGTTTTCCTCCAAAATACTTTTCCATGGACAAGTTGGAATTAAATAATACTTGAAAAATTTACGGGGTTCGTTGCTACTTTGTGTTGGGAAACGTTTAACAATAAAATATTTATCGCTATTATTTACATCATCTGTATATACTTCTAAGTTTTCCTCTATAATATATTTTGTATCTGGTCGACGAAAATAAATATCTAAAAATAAATAATCGCCCATTTTCAGGTCGGCAAATTGTTTAATTTCTAAACCGTCATGATCAATATTCCGTAAATATCTGAATTTGGCGCTATTCTCATTTACAAGGCGATATTGTTCTTCTTCTTGTGAATAAACATGAAAATATGCTGTTTTTGGAAACCGATCGGCTAAATTTTCTACATGACTAGTAATTGGTTTATTTTTTTCCTTTTCCAATATAATTACATAATCTGTACTCTTGTATTCTTCTAAAAAATTATTGAATGATCTGATTATACGCGAACATTCACAATTACCCTCTGGATTTAACACCAATTTAAATAGTTTTTGTGTGTTTAAACCATAAACTATATATATACCATCGATTGGTATTCTACGGCGGTTTTTAAACATAATATCCCTAATTTCAAAATAATAGAATATTATATGTTTATCGTTTGGAATCTCATCACAGAGTAAACTTTCAAGAACATACAAAAAATTATCAATTTTTTTGAATAAATTAACTTTGATGGGATTCTGTACGTCGTCCATCGTAACAATAACTGAAAACAACAGAAAATATATGTATATATATATATATATATATATATATATATATATATATATATATATATATATATATATATATATATATATATATATATATATAAACTTATATTACAAAATAATATATAGAAATTAGAACAAAATCAAATGAAATAGATATAAACTTTTTTTTATTGTTGTAAAATTAGTTTTGGTGTATAGCTCGTTCAACACAAAGAACATATTTGCTACAACCTTGGAGGTTTAAATTTGTACCAATTCACAGCAACCCAATTAGGAAGATCAAATAAAGAAAGCCCGGCAATTGGATGGAATTAACTGGCTGGTTGACTGGCTGGCTGAATGACGGACTAGTATGAAAAATAATATAAATTATATTACACCCCAAATTATTGTTTGTGTGTAACGTGTTATTTTGTTACTTATTCGGGTGTTCTAAAAATTCATTATCAAATACAATATCCATATTTTATTTTTGTATTAATGGGGATTTGGTCGATTAATTAATTATCATTACAAACAAGTAATATTATAATTAGGGGGTGTTTTGTAAAAAAAAGTACTGTTAAAGCTGAAAATAAGGCCCAATTATCATAATTTTTTTTTTCTGTTGTTTACCACCAACGACTACTTATTTGACTACCTCTATTATTTTCAGCTCTTTTTTTACATATTTATTGTAAATGATATATAAAAAGATAGTACAAATATTAAAATACAACAATTTAAACAGATTATCATAAATTCTAACAAATAGATTAGATTCTAGGGCCCCACTAACAATATCATCAACAACATTTAATGTTTCCTTTGTTAAAGACCGCAAAAATGTTGCTCGCTCACAAACGAACATGTAATTTTTATATTTTTCGGGTGGAATAATTTTATCAAATGGTGTGCTTCCTGCTAGCATGTTAAAATTTTCTATATTACACAAACCATTACATCCCAACTGACGTATTTCATCTATTCGTTCTCTGTCTATAACAGTATCAGAATAGAGAAATTCGTCATAATTACAATCCCACTTATTCACATTAAATAAGGGATGTTCATTTTCGGGTAAAATTATTATGTCCTTAGATATTACTGAATCATTAATAGAAAGACCTTTGTCAATACAAAAATTTCCATTAATTTTATACTTTATTAACTTTTTTTTATCTTGCAAATTATATCTAAAACACCCCGTATGTTCGGCTTGTATTCGTGCCAAGTAAATAACCATTCCAGTAACTGTTCCAGAAACAAGAGCAAATTTAACAATATTACTTTTATTTTTCATTTTCTTAAGCGATAAAAATAGATTAATCCATATAGGATTATTATTAACAATATTTTTTCCCCTGGCACTTTTACACAAATCGGCGGCCTTTTCTAAACTTTTAGCTAATTCTTTTTCGTTCCTAAAACCAAAACTTACTGCTAAATCGTCAACCTCTTTTAATAGTTTTTTATATTTATTGTATGGTAAAGTTGAACGGATAAATGCATTTGTTTCACCAGGCAATGATAGATTATTTCCACTTAAAGTTTTATTAAAGTCATCGTATTTTTTCCATTTATTTATATCATTAGGTATATATTTGGATGTGTCATTTGTTGTATTGAAAGTATAATTATTAAAATCTTCAATTAATGTGTTGAAATTTACATCATCCATATTATTTATATTATTAGATATGTTGACATTATAATTTCTAGAATTTACACTATCTGTAAATTTGTTTTTACCTATAATATCCGTTACATTATCAATAAATGTAAATTTTACCATGTTAAATCTATTATATTTTTTACTAAGGGTAAAAATATTAATTAAATACATGGTGTATATTCAAGTTAATACAAAATTAGACTTTATTTCAACTTATAAAAATATATTTGATGTGTATATATATTCCTTTTATTTAATGAAAGAAAAAATCATTTATTTTTTTTTGGTATAATGAAATATAATAACCAAAAATTAAAATAAATTCGTTTTCGGTTTTTATTGTTATTAAGATTTCATTGTGATTGTCCACTTTCCACGTTCTGTGTCTTTTTCAACAATAAGTAATAATGATTTTGATATTTTAAATATAAAACGATCTTTACTTGTATTATTATCCCAAAACATATTTTTTCTTTCCATCCAAGTTAATTGTTTGTTATTCAAAAAACACAACACAGATAAAATATTATTATTACAGTTTTTACAATCTATTATTAAACTTATATCGTTTATTTCATTATGATTAAAAAGACGCAATAATAGATTTTCTAGTTCGTTGCGAAAATAGATTTTAGGACATTGCATTGTGTCATCCAATGTAACGTAGAAGAAAGGTTCCTCGTTATTTTTATCTGCACATTGACTACTCAAAGTGGCATATAATAAAATGTGTTTCTTTTTCTTTACATTTCTCCAAAAGTTTAAAATATCATCAGGAATATTGCTATTAATAATCTCAATACCACCAAGTAACATACTATCACACTGATTAGAAAAATCTAAAAATGTATAACCCCTTGTCATGTAATCTTGAATTTGTTTGTCTATTCCACATAGGAAAAAATCGTTTATTGATGGCAAATTTAAAAGTAAAAAAAGTTGATTGAATGTTGGTGCCAAATAATAGTCTATCATTCTTTTTTTGGAACAATGTATATTTTTTTTCCTTTTATTTAACATAATTATTGGTAAGTAATTTTGATGATTATCGACCAGATCTAATGATAGAAAATTCTGTAAAGCTTCCTCGATATAATTTTTATAAATAGATTCATTGTTATCAAGAATCGAATGTGAACATTTTATCATAAGCTCATACACAAAATGGGGCATACGGATAGGAAAGCCCGATATTTTGTATTTGTTATCGTCGAGTTTTCCCATGTATAATTTTTTTCTGATCAAAACTAATCGCTTAAAAACATTTTCAACTTTTAACTTAATCTTGGGGTATTTTTTAAATGCATTATATTTTGATATTAGTTCTGTTATATGAAGGGGGCTCGACAAAAAGATACTGTCTGTGTCGCCATACAAACATACTGTATTGGAAAAATTTTTAGTGAAATAATCAATGGCTTCATTCAGAAACCACCTTCCATAATTTGTAATCATATTGGCAGCCATAGGAGAATATAATGGAAATGTAGTATGGGAATACAAACCATAAATTGAATTTATCATCAATTTGAAGATAAGGGACTGGGACAACCCCTTTCTATATTGCTGTCGTTTATTTATGAGATAGTCACAAAATAGCCGAATTGGAGTACAATTATCATTATTTTCCATAAATACTTTTCGTGATAAATAATGGTAATCTTTATTGCGTTTCGTTTTTATCCAAGGCGAAATATTAAAGTTTTTATGAAAAAAAAATTTGTTATTTTCAAATTCGTCATCAGAAACCAGACATATATATCCTTTAATTATCCCAAACGTTGACATAATATTTGGATAAATTGATTCAAAATCAACACTTCCAATGTTTCTCTTTCCTTCAATATAATAATGAATTCCCTTTTCTGGTGGTAATACCAAACCCCCAACTAATACATTATTCTCGTGATTATTATCATTGGGTGGTATTTTATAATAATAATGATTACTATTATTTATAGGAGCAATAACAATTGACTGGAAAAAATTTTCAAGTAAGCGCGCAGCAATGCCTGGGATAGAAAAATTTCGCAATTTTGAAAATAAGGCCCCGTAGCCGTGATTTGGACTTAAATCTGCAATGCTGAATAAAGACAAAACGCATGAAATCATTTCTGTTTTTTCTAAAAAAGAAAATAATAATTCTGCCCCCCCATCTTTAGCGATATTACATTTAATATCTAAAGCTTCACAAATAATTTTCAATTTGTAGGAGGGAGGATTATATCTAGGAAATTTTATAATTGAGTTTTGAAATATCTCCTTATAACGTAAAGCATCTATGTTAATTTTCCAGGGTGGTAGAGGAATAATTATTTCAGAAGAGAAAGAATTTAAAGAAGGATGAAGGTGTTGATTCTTGTCGCGTTTGATTAAACCATAAAAAAGACTTCTATCTAACAGATATTGAAAATCACATTTATCTATATTCCATCCAGTTATTATCAAACTGGTCTCTTTAATACAACACAAAGCACTTAAAATTTTTTTAATTAATTTTTTTTCATTTTCATTGCCACTTAGATTTAATGTCGATTTAGATATACAATTATTATTATTATTATTATTATTATTATTATTATTATTATCATTATTATTATTATTATTATTCAATCGTTTTCTTTTATTACCCTGGGTGGTGGTATAAAAAACACAAGACACTATTTCTTCTTTGGTGTTTCTTTTTATTTGTAAATTAGTTATTTTGTAACCAAAGAAATATTTTAAAATATTTATATTATCAGACAAATATTTTAGTTGGGTCTCTGGACCATCCGAACCACGCCTTTTCTTTATAACGCGGAACAACCCCCTGGAAGAAAATATGTTTTTGGTATTTGTCGTATTTCTTTTAAATCTGTCATGTCATATGCAATCAAAATAACACTGAATAACATTTCTATATTTTCCTATAGCATCAATACCATAATATTCTTGTTCATTTTGAAACACCTTAGATAATAATTTTATTTGAAGACAATAAATTTTTATAACGGTACCAATATTTTTCTTGGAGTATATTTCTAGATAAGAAAAGTCTTTATTCAAGATGTGTCCCGCCGTTTCTTTGGGATACAATTTGATTTGGATGTCTGAAAATATTTTTCGCCTTTCTCGCAGTGTAGTTATACGAGAAAAAAATATATCTACATTTTTGGTTACAATTACAATATGATTATATTTATTAGTAAAATAAGGATGTGGTAAAGGAATTATTATAAGTTCATTTGAATTATAATCTACAGCAAATATTTTTTCTCTGCTAGGAGTCTCGTCCCAATTATATATCCATATATAATTATGCAAACCAATCTCTTTTTCTAAATTTAAAATTTTTTTGGGGGGCGTAAAACATAAATTTCCACCCATCAAAACTATTATTTTTCTACTCAATTGTTAAGTTTATATTACTACAAAATTTCAATATACTACGAATCGATTATAAAAAAAAACAATAATATGATTAATGGCTTATTACTTATAGTATGGGGGAGTTTTTTATGCTTAATGTGTTTATACACAAAGAATATGAATATAATTATCAAATATATCAAATCGGGTAAACATAAATATAAAATGATAGATATAAATAATATAGCAATAAAAAAAGTTTATTTCTATCTATTTCATATGATTTTGTTCTAATTTCTATATATTATTTTATACACCAAAACTAATTTTAAGTGAAAAAGTAAACTTGCGTAATGAAAGACTTCGTGTTTGTTATTTGGAATTATTTTATTTTTTCATATTCAGTTATTTTTTTTGTATTTTGTTTATAATCATAAACTGTTACACTAAAATATATCATGAATAAAATAATGCTATAAGTTATCATATAAATCTTATGATTGCCATTTTCATATTTAATCAAAATCTGAATTAATATTAAAAAAACCAACAACAGTGCTATAATATATTTAAATATTGATACATACTGCATTGTTTAATATTATAACAAAAAACATTTTTTTCATCAATTTAGTCGGTAGTATAACACACACACATTATTATTATATGAATAATAAACTAAATTTATTAATCAACCCATAACATAATATTTTTCATAATTTATTGGGTTGTAAAAAAATGGATATAATTTAGGATATATGGATTAATATGTTTTATAATAATTATGTAAAAAATATCAACAAAATTTTTTTTAAATATATGTATATATATATGTGTCCTTTTATCTCTTAAAAATTAATTGATCAACTTCTTATATATATATATATATCTAGATACATATTCCTAAATTAAGTATCGTGGGTTAATTCTATTTTTGGGGCGGATAGATAATTTTATATAATCTTTATCAAAATGAATAATAATCTTATCAGAATGTGTTCTTATATTTTGGTAGCCGCAAATGGTTTAAATGTAACTGGCCCCCTTAGATTTTATAATAAGAGCGGGGGGCATTTAGAACCCGAACATGGCGTAGATGATATTTTTACAACTAAAAATTATCATGATGATAATATAAATTCAAATATTACATCAACGATTAGTAAAGATTATTTTGATTCTTCTCCCAGTAATAATGGTAAAAATATAGATTTTATCCATGATTTTGATAATACTTCTTCTACTGCCGAAACAAAAGAAATGGGTGATATAATATCAAAAATACTTACAATGGAAGGTTTTGTTATTTTTATACTATTTCTATTATTGATAGTTACTTCATTAATGCATTTTTTTTATCATAAAAGGGAAAACGAACAAAATATTGTTTTGAAAAGAACAAATCTAGTTAAAACAAACGAACATAATAATAACACTGATGATAGTAATATGATGACCAATAGATAATTGAATAATATAAACACATTCCCATTATTTTAGTTCCTAAATTCAAAATTTACTATTATTTAATTGAATAGCAATCATTTTATTGTGAAATTTTTAATTTTTAAATTTGGACTTGACTGGTTAGCAGGCAAACTAAAAATAACTAATTGTATAAGCATAATAATATATTTAATTTGTTTTTTAATGCCCACTTATATATATATATATATATATATGTAAGCAAAACACGCAGCAGATACATCTTATAGGTTTTGACAGACCGACCGACCGACCGACCAGTAAATTACTTGGGTCTCTGACGAAAGATTCCATATAAGAATAATGTATGCTTTTATTATACTTTTATGTTGTTATTATACACAATTTACAAATCATATCATATTAGTAAAATCAATGCCCATAAATTTAAACAACCACACTGAAATAACAACCGAGGATTATTATAATAATAATAACAACAGCAATTTTAGTGAATCTACGGATGTTCCACAATTTGAAGAATCTTTTCACTCTATCACCACCACAATAATAACCAAAAATGATGATATTACAGAATATAATTTTGACAATGGATGCGAGAAAAATGGATACGAAACAAATAATATACCATTTAAAGGCCCCGACACAAACTCTAGTTGTAAATATTCTCACTCACATATAAATACTATATCTAAGAAGTATAACTTTGACAATAGATGCGAGAAAAGTAGATATAATACAACGGATATAGACCACGACACAAACTCTAGTTGTAAATATTCACACTCATTTGCTATGAAAGTAAATAACGATAATATTACCGCGGCAAATAAAATAAATCAGAACAACGCACTCTTACTGAAACTAATATCCTTGGATTTTATAATATTGTCATTCAGTTTTATAATTTTTTTATTCATTATAATATCAATCACCCTTTTGTTTATAAAAATTTATTGTAAAGGAAAAAAATCTTTCGGGGGGAATGGGTTAAAGAGGTCAACGACAATGAATCAAATAAATAATAACCTTTGTTAATTAAATACTAACATTTTGTATTAAGGGATTAAACACACCAGTGCTTTTCATTTTATTTAAGATATTAAGAGTATCATTGAACTGGTTCTCTGACATATGGCGTGCATAATATAAAATAGATACCATAAGTATAATATATAACACCTTATTCATTACTTTCATTGAGATGTTCTTACATAGAAAGGAATTTGTTTTTGATAGCAAACTATTACTCCTTTCGCTGGTTGTGGATTTTTCTTTTTCTTTGATCAGGTTTTCTTGTATCCTTTCTTTTCCTTCTAGTTCTTCTTGTACATTTGGGTCATTAATAAAAGTTTCAATACTATGAGTATCTTTGTTTGTCATTTTTTATTTTTAGGCAATTTTTATGTTTTTTATCCAATATAAGGTATAATAAATATTTTTATATAGAATCTGTACGGATTATTATTTTGTGCATATTTTCATTTAAATTGTGAGAATAAAAGCAACGTCCATTTGTGCTTGTTAATAAATCACAAGAAATCTTTTTGGGCGTAGAACAAAATTTTGCGTAATACTTGTTTAATAGTGATGAAATATCTTCTGTTTTATTGTTTGTTCTGGTTTTTATATCCTGTACATGAATCAATGTGGTACATATTGTATTACAGCTGGGGCAGTTGTTCTCCAAATTAATTATTTTAATAAAAAAATGATGACAATGTGTACAATAGTAAATATGTGGAGGGATAGTTCTAGTTTCCATTTTTTAACTTATAATTGGGGGGCGTTTTGTAAATGAAATAATAATATTTTGTTACTTATTCAAGTGTTCTAAAAATTCGTTATCAAATACAATATCCTTATTATATTTCTGTATTGGTGGGGGTTTATTTAACTGATAATCTTGAAATGGCCAAATAAATTTATTAAATGATATAATTTCTATTAAAAGAATGAATGTAAGAATAATTATAATTATATAACCATTATCAATTTTTCTACCAAAAATATTCGTTGCTAACAACATTAAAATAATAACAAACAAAAATAATTTTAAGATAGATAAATAAACCAATAACATTTTATCCATTTTTTAATTTTCCTACCACTATAATAACTGATTAACTAATTAGACGATATAATTACATATAATAATGATATTCAATCGACTTTTTTTCTCGGGCATATTTTTTCTATCCTATTACCCAGGAAGAAAACCCAACAAAACACAAACAAACCACGATGATACCAAACCAAATTTATCAGCAATTAAGAAAATTAAAAAATGTATAAATATATAATAATCTTATTATCTTTAAGTCTATTTGATAATTGTTTGTCTGATAAAATAATAACCATCACTAGACATAATCCAAAAATACATCTATCACAAAATGTATTGAACTCTACTAATATTTTGAATAAATCAAAAGAAGATTGGCTTTTAGATTTTAAAACGGCAGTAACTCATGAAATGGAGAAACCAAATTATAATATATCAAAAAGAGAAATAGTTAAAACTAATATATTATTATTGGCTCAACAAAAATCAATAATTCGACCACGGATTTTAATTTTATTTTATAAAGAAATTATAAAAAATTTTAAAACGGAATTCTATAATCTTAGTTTTAAGCAAAAGCTGAATCCTATAATATTAAATAATGTTACTACAAATAATATTTCGTTAAATTTAGATAAATTGGTTGATATAAATTATGAAAAAAAAACAACAAAACAATAATAATAAATGGTTAACTGACAATAAAGTTCAATCTATTAATGATTACTCATTAAATAATAATGAAAATTGTAGAAAAACATCTCATTATAATGATTTACAAGCTAAAATACAATTCAAATTATGTATCTATAAATCACGTAAATATATAAAGGAATACATTGTTAAAATATTTCTTGTTACAGACGTAAAACATTTTAATTATTTAGAATGGACACCTAATCTTTCTTGAAAATATATTATCTTAAAATTATTTTGATAAATAATAAATATAGAGTATCAATTTATTTAAAAAATACAACTAATTATGTATATTGTTAAAAATGTTTTTACAGAAATATCTAATGCAAATGTGGCTGCGATTTATTATGTGTGTCATAAATATAAAAAAGAACCATGGTTTAACGCACAATTACGATTGTGTCTTTCACGGTTATATCTTATACAAAATATAAAACTATTTAAACCACCCCTAATTATTTATTCATATAAAAATGATAAAAATGAAATAGATTATTTTTATGAGGGATATCATTATTTATTGTCTGAGATGGAAAAACATCACATCTTATATAAAAATCATATTAGAAATAAAATATTAGTTATTTTAAATTTGGTTAGTATTTTCATTATGCTATTTTTATCATTATTAGCAATATTTAAATGGGCAGTAAAGAAAAAAGTTTTATTCAAATGACAGAAATACACAAACCTTCATGTTTAACTTGAATATAAATATAAATATTTATCAGGTATTAAAAGAGAATTATTAATTGATCTATTCATTCCAGAAAATCTTTGTCTCGTCCTCAGTTGTACATTGTACCGTACTATAACCAAAGTTTATCTATACGTGTTCCATTTATGTTGTCATTGATATTCAAAACTTCAGCTACTAACTCTTTTTTCTGGAATTTGGCTTTTTCATACCGTTCTTCGCCATAACGACCACGTCTTTGGGCTTCTCGTTTGTGTGTGTTTCTCTTCCGTTCATATTATTTATTTTGAGCTAATCTTTTAATCATTTACAGTATATATATATATATACTAAGAAAATTAATAAAACCCTGGTTGTAGTAAATTATGTATTAAAGCAAGCTACACAATTTATAAAAATGTATTTGACGCGTATATATATTCCTTTTATTCAATGAAAGAAAAAAATTAAATATATGGTATATTTTCAGGTTAATAAAAAATTAGACGTTATAAGTATTATATGCTTTTATTTTTGGCTTTGGTGGTACAAATAATCTATTATAATAAAGGATATGTCGTAAAATAATATACATCTAATGAGTTTTTATCAAAATCAACAATAAAAGGAACTATTCATTTTTTCAAATAGGGGTGATGACGAGTTGTTTTATATTTTTCTTTATTTTCTGGGTAATTTCTATAAAATTCTAATAAATTAAGAAATATTTGATAATGAAAACCAAAATAAAAATTATATTTTTTTTCGTCGACTACAGAAATTGTTTTACCATTATTATCGCTGGGAAAATATATCCCATGGCTACAATAAACATCAAGTCCATTTTTTGGATAAACATTCCAGATTTTAACTTTGGGGCCCCTTGAGTTTTGTAAACAATCTGAATTAATTGTCACATTTTCATATAATTTTTTATGATTTCTAAATAGATAATTTATTATAGCGGCTGCTTTAGAGTCAAATGTAATAATATTTACAGGAAATTTGTCTCCAAAACACGCGTGGATAAAATCAACTAAAAGGTCTTTACTGAGGGGAGCTCTAGTCTCGCCAAAATTATGGTGTAATAATTTACCATATTTATACACCAATACATTATGAATTACTATATATTTGTTAGTATTCTTGTCAGAAATTAATTCATTACTTGTAACAAAAAAATAATGTGGGAGTGTTTCAACGCGTTTCCTTTTACCTTCTTCGTGAAATGTATAATCTAGAACCACAATTATATCATTATCGGGATATAACTCGCCAGATGTAGAATTTTGTACTTTTATATCAGAATTTAATAATTTTGAGCGGGGCATTATAGAATTTCTCAATAATATTATTTTACGGGTATATATTGATCAGCGAAGAATAGCTGCCGGGTGGCTACTAGTTGGTGGTGGCCGATGTAGTTATATATAACCCGCCCGCCCAGCTAGCCAGATAAACTATATTCTGCTTCTATGGCAAACGTTTTCAAATTTATAACATCATTTTGCGTGTCTCACAGATCGCATTGGTAGGTATTTTATCCACTTTCCAGTTGAAAAGATATACAAAATCAATATTATTAGGGCCGCAAAAATAACATTCATTATTTGCATATAAACATTCTTTGTATGTGAACAAGCTCTATAATCAAAGATTAATTTAATAATAAGTAAAATTAGAGCAAAATAAATGAAAAACTTTATAATATACATTTTTATAAAATCCTTATAAACATTTTTGATAAACTTGTCTTGTTTTATCATATTTTAGTAACTACTATATTTTTTAATTAGATTCAATTTCAATTTTTATATTATTCTTTTTAAACTTTAAATGTTCCACACCAAAAATTAATAAATCATAAAAGAAAGAAAGAATATTTATTATGCTAGCAACTCCAGAATATTCCACAACAAATTTATCGCCATCATTTAGACTATTGTTATAAGTTTCTGCATATAAGAGGTGAAACCAGATTTTCGTTTGTGTTGATGCGGGAGAATATTCAGCAACTTCATTTAAATTTGTTGTCAGAATTCTAAATAATAATTTCGACAAAATTTTATGTTTATATTCTTTATATTTGTCGTTTTTCTTTGATCTTTTATTTAATGAAATGGCAGAAAGATCAAAAATTTTATTCCAATTTGCAATAGGTATACTATCAGTAGAATTAATATCTATTGGAGTGTCTCCTGTTACAGTATAATATTCATAATACAAATATGTATAAAAATACAGACGAAGTATTAGATACAAAGAATTTTAGTCTTCAATACTCGTTGTAGCCCTCTCAATGAAATCCTGAAATTTTGCCATCAAAATTTGTAATATTTGGTTGGTTTTAATATTTTCTTCATCTAAGATTATAGAATTATTCCAACCTTTGAAAAAATCTAAAACCTCATCAAAAATATCTAATAGCATTTGACCTTTGGGTGGTGGTGGTGGTAAACCACATATCATTTGTTCGGTTTTTCTGTGTTTTAAATTACAGCGTAAATAATATAACTGGTTTGAGGATTTTGAGTAATCATTCTTACAAACTTCACTATCTTGTAAAAGCGAAAATATTTTTCCATAAATATTCTTATTTAATCTTATATTTTTCTGTTTGGTATTATTTTTTTTTGTGATTTTATCTATTACATCAGTACTAGTTTCATTTGTCCGTGTGTTTGTTTTATCATCGACATCCGAATAGTTTGATTTAACATCTCCTCCATCCCCTTTTCGTTTTTTTGTGATTTTATCGATTACATCAGTACTAGTTTCATTTGTCCCCGTGTTTGTTTTATTATCTACAACCGAATCGTTCAATTCAACATCTCCCCACCCCCCCTTTCGTTTTTTTGTGATTTTATCAACAGTACTAGTTTCATTTGTCCCCGTGTTTGTTTTATTGTCAATATTTGAATCTTTTAATTCAACGTCTCCCTGGTCTAAACCATCTAAAATATATTCATTGGTAGTAACTTTACTTAAATTTTTGGGATTAAGAATAGTTCCAGTTTGAATAGAACCATTTTCCATTGTATCTTAGTTGTTGTTGAATGATATATTTTTTTTTGTGCACCACATTTTATATGCTAAACCCACGAAAGGGGGATTGTGTATTTTTAATTTATATTATTTCCAGAACAAAAAAATAAAAGATATCTTAAACCCCCAAAATTATAAAGAGTAAATACTCATTTTATAATGTCATTTAGGAAAAAATACCATTATTATAAATTATCAATAAATGATAAATTGTACCATAAAATGCACATACAGAACACAATAAAAAGGGCAGACATCTTCATTAAATTATCAGATATATAATAAATGATATAAAAACCTTATTCAGTTTTTTATATCAACATTACATACATCCTCGTGTTTTTTTCTCTCTTAAACAAGTAACTTTAACTTGGTTTGGAATTTCCGGTTTGGGAATTATTTGGCATTTTATTTGTTATTGTTGTTGTTGTTGTTGTTGTTAACAAAAATATATACCCGCTTGTCGGGCAGACATAGAAATAATTTTTTTGTGACATATTCAGTTAGAGGGTTGGTATAGAATTTGAATCACACACATAGTATAATCAGATTCATTAATATTATTGAAAACAACTTGGTATGCTAGGCGGGGTCTCCACCAAATCCAGTCAGGTTTTGTTGTATATATCTCAAATTATAAACTTCTACTTTATAAAACATTCTGTAACTGTAATGTGGACAAGGATAAACAAACCCCCCCCCCCAAAAAAAAAAACGACATAGCAGTTAAACTTATAAATATATTATACGTTTTTACAACGACAACTATTACAAACAACAGAGTTTATATAATTGATTATATATATTTTTCACAATTTTTTTGTTAATATTTATTTGTCTGGCATTTAAAAAAATGGAAGGGGGTAGTGGTAAACCAAAATGATAATAATGATAATATTATTGTTGGGTGAAATTTTACCGGTACAGTATAATCATGGTCTGGACTTCTATCCATCAAAGTACATTATAAAATCTTTTGTAATAGTTTTCATGCTTACAATGGCTCGGTGTATAAGATTTATTGCCATTTCTAAAAGGTTATCCAATAAACAGAAACCACTACTTTTGTTTAACAATTCCATATTTTCTCGTTCTAACAGACCAATGTCTTCTCCTTCGTCTATTTCAATACATTGACTGTTTTTTTTATTACACCGACCGATCTAGATTTTCATTATTTTGCCCTATTTGTTATTTTTTTTTGTGAAAATTATTTACACTACCACCAATTATAAATGAGATTCGCCCGCCAACCAACCAACCAACCAACCAACTAACTAACCAATGGACTGGTGAATTTAAAGACTGGTACATTGGAGATATATATATATAGTCATCTTTGAAACTAATTTTTTTGGTGTTGCTACCTATTTATCTAGAAATTAAAAAATGGAACGGGCAGTAGAAAACCACAATGATAATAATGATGATAATAATTTTGTTAAATGGAATTTTAATGATCCCAATATAGCTCAAAAGTTATAGAGGACAGCTTCAAAACGGAAAATAATACAAATATCAGCGACAACGAAAATGATAAGAAAATAATAATTTCAGAAAATAAAGATAACGAAGAACAACTTATATATATACCAAGATTAATTTTAGGCGAAAATGTAAATTTACAATCAAGAAATATAAATTTCTTGGTTGATATAATATTATTCATATCTATCATTTTGTATTTATATTTACCTAATTTGATATATTTGATAGTTATATTTATATGCTTTATGTATAAACATATAGAGTATAAGAACCCCCCTCTATATCAAGTAATAAATCATTAACGTCGTTATTATACTTTCATTTATGTTGTATGGTTATATAATTTTATGTAAAAGTTAATTGGAGATAGGGGGGTACGTTTCTCGTTCTTTATTCTGGTTTCATATTGAAATTATTCTATATCCAAAAAATGAAAATATGTATTATCTATCTAACTCCCCTAATAATAACATTAATCTATTTCCTTTGGAAAGTTATAAAATATGTATATTATCGGCATTTACTATTAAACTATATAGACTTGCTTGGCGGAGATGATCGCTGGGATGAAAAATATACTAATATTAATTATTGGATTAAGAATCAAACCAGTAAGCAAGAGGAAGGGGGGGGATGATATTATTTATCAATTTATATCCAACGACGATAATAATAATATTAAAAAGTCATCATCATGTACAGAGACAGCATTATTTGTTTCGCCCAAAGATAGAAATAATCCAAATATATGTCAAAAAATGAGTAGAAAGGTTTGTGGGATAGATTCAAACGCCATGAAATTAATTCATATCCCAGATGATAATCTTCATTCATATGTTGCTGCTAATGGAATGCAATTATTATCGGGCGAATCTTATTGTGTATATAAAAAACCACCAATTAACAGAGGCATCGAATGCAATGAAATATGGGGATATTGGAAATATTCTTCTATGCATGATAAATGGAAGTGTTACTCAAAGGTTCCTGGTATATATGATGCTGAGCGCAACGAATTTAATCCTTGCCAAAGAGAGGATAAAAATGGTAAATTTACCATAGATAATAATGTTATTTCTCCAAAGGAAATACCCCAAAAATATAAACCGTCGGATTTTCACTCCACGGAATTTCAAGATAGATGTGGATGTCGTTGTGATAAAGCCCGTGGGTTTATTTTTAATAAGAATTTAAGCAAAACGACATGCTTTAAAGATCCGTGTTTGGCGGCATTACCCCCATTTTCAGCTGCACCCGGATATAACTTAGAAACTGGACATTGTGATTGTGGTGTTTTCTTTAAGAACATATTTAATGACATAAAACAGCCATGTACCGCGTGTCCATATAATCGTCCAACATATGATAATAAAACTCATACATTAACTGTTTATATAAAATGTTATAATCACGATGAAAGGATAATTAGAGGAGCAGAAGATGATAGATTTGCTTTATTTCCACGTGAAAGCGATGAAGATAAAATTCGTGGATGTAGAAAGGCCTTTATTCGTGTCAAACCAATATATAAAGCAGACAAAGATGGCGAAAAATTCGAAAATAGAATCTTTTGGTAATTATCATTGTCACCATCTGGAAATATTGCATCCAAAGCCTTGCTGTTTTGACCCTTAAGGCAACTTCTTGCTCATGAGTGTTAAATTTCTTTACAATTCTATTTATGATAGCCAATTCCTTTGCTGATGTTGCAGTCAATATTTTGTTATCATACTGTTGAAGCATGGACTGAACCTCTTGTTTATCCTCATCAGAAATGATTGCACCAGATATAAAATACCAAATAATTCCCAAACCGGAAATTCCAAGCCAAGTTAAAGTTACTTATTTATGAGAGAAAAAAACACGAGGATGTATGTAATTTTGATATAAAAAACTGAACAAGGTTTTTACTGGTGCTGGCCTAATGCAGCATATGTTAACAGATGTGCTCGAAGGGCGCTGGGAAAATCTGCTGTGTCCTGTCATCATTTTGTCTGTAGATTTAGGGGCATAAAGCGTCTCCCACACTTCTTTTAATCCACTACCGGCCATGATGTACCTACCCAATAGAACCCATAAGTGACATTAAGCGATGAAAATCACCTAGTCGCATGGAAACTTTACCTAAATTCAAACTGTTTTCAGTAGAGGACATAATCTCTCTTGCCTTCCATTATAGTGGCTGGTCAAAAGTAACACATGTCACACTCTTACTCGCTTTTCTACATGAATCAGATGCAAAATGTAATACACTGTTTATTGCATCAGAAGAGGTAGCCTTTAAATTAGGGAAAGGCAAAAAAGCCTTTCCAGTGTGAAATATCCTTAAATTTCATCCACTTCCCTCTCAACCATAGTAAATGGCAAGATGACGTAATTTTTTTACTAGTAAGTTTCTTTAAATCCTCAATTTCAATCCTTTTCAGTCCACTTTCACTATGTAAAAAGTACTTGAAAAATTCGTGGAGCTCATTACAATTTTTTTTTCTGGTAAACGTCTAACGATAAAATATTTGTGGCTATTATTTACATCCTCTGTAGTATATACTTCTTCGTTTTTCTCTATTTGGAAGATAAAAACAAATATCTAAAAATATTTAATTTTTCAAATCGTCATGATCAATATTTTATAAATTTAGCGCTATTATCATTTACGGGGCGATATTGTGGTGGTTCGTGTGATAAATACAGATGAAAAATATACTGTTTTTGGAAACAAATCGGCTAAATTTTCTTCGTAATAACTAGAATTTTTTTTTATTTTTTTCCTTCTCCAATACATTTACATAATCGGACAATGTGTATTATGTTTTGTATTGTACTTTGGTGATGATAAGGTCACTCTAGTAATTATGGTACCTGTTGCTGTTTTTTTGAATTTTATTGCATTTTCATTTAAATAAAAATTCTCCTTGAATAAAAGCTCATTTTCCTCCAAAATACTTTTCCACGGACAAGACGGAATTAAAATATACTTGAAAAATTACTGGAGTTCATTACTATTTTTTCCTGGCAAACTTCTAACGATAAAGTATTTATGGCTATTATTTACATCCCCTGTATATACTTCTTCGTTTTTCTCTATATTATATTCTCTATTTGGTGGACAAAAATAAATATCTAAAAATAAATAATCACCCATTTTCAGGTCGGCAAATTGTTTAATTTCTAAATCGTCATGATCAATATTCTGTAAATATCTGAATTTGGCGCTATTCTCATTTATAAGGCGATATTGTGGTGGTGATAAATCAGGATAGCGATATCGTGGTTTGCGTGATAAATCATGAAAAGATACTGTTTTTGGAAACAAATTGGCTAAATTTTCTTCGTAATGATTACTAATAGGTTTATTTTTTTCCTTTTCCAATACAATTACATAATCTGCAAACCGGTTTTCTTCGAAGAAATCATTGTATGATCTGATTATACGCTAACATTCACAATTACCCTCTGGATTTAACACCAATGGAAATAGTTTTTGAGAGTTTAAACCATAAACTAAATATATACTATCGAATAGCATTTTACGGCCGTCTTTTTTACAAATAACCTTACGCTTGGTTGTTATCATTTCATGATAATAGAATATTATATATTTATCGCTTGGAATGTCATCACAAATTAAAATATTTTTATCAAGACCATACAAATAATTATGAACGTTTTTGAATAAATTAACTTTAATGGGATTCCGTACGTCGTCCATCATAAGAATAACTGAAAACAAAAGATAATATATGTATATGTATATACATATAAAACATAATATATATAAACTAGAACAAAATCAAATGAAATATATAAATTTAAGAAAATTGAATATCTAAGAAAAAAAATTCAGCATAGTGATTAGAATTGTAATCAATGTTATGTCAGGTATATAAGAAAAAAAAAATCATTGTGGCTTTATCATTATAATTACTATCAACACTATGTGAACATTCTTATGGTTTAATTTCAAAGTAAACGCGAATTATGAATTTTTCAAATGAACGTGAAACAATAGCAGACATTCTCTGTTTCAAGAATTGTAATGAAAAAGAAATAGAAAACAGAAAAAAAAATCTTATCCAAGAACCAACCACCAAAAAATATTAAAACAAAACACCAAGTGACAATAAACCACAACATAAAAATTTAAAATATTATATATCAGTTACGAGAAAAACACAAAAAATTATTTATTTATTCGTTACTTATCCCCAATCTCTGAAGAAGAATGAGATGTCTGACATAACATTGATTACAATTCTAATCACTATACTGAATTTTTTTTCTTAGATATTCAATTTTCTTAAATGTATATATTTCATTTGATTTTGTTATAATTTCTATATATTATTTTATAATATAAGTGTATATATATATATAATATATATATATATATATATATATATATATATATATATATTATCTTTTGTTTTCAGTTATTGTTACGATGGACGACGTACAGAATCCCATCAAAGTTAATTTATTAAAAAAAATTGATGATTTTTTGTATAATGATCTTGAAATTTTACTTTGTGATGACATTCCGAACGATAAATATATAATTTTTTATTATATTCAAGTCTGGGATACTATTTGTAAAAGCGACCGTAGAATACTAGTCGATGGTATATATATAGTTTATGGTTTAAACACAAAAACTATTTACATTGGTGTTAAATACAGAGGGTAATTGTGAATGTTCGCGTATAATCAAATCATACAATGATTTCTTAGAAGAATACAAGAGTACAGATTGTGTAATTGTATTGGAAAAGGAAAAAAACAATAAATTTACTATATATCACAAAGAAAATTTAGCCGATTGGTTTCCAAAAACAGCATATTTTCATCTTTATTCACGAGAAGAAGAACAATATCGCCTTGTAAATGAGGATAGCGCCAAATTCAGATATTTACAAAATATTGATCATGATAAATTAGAAATTAAACAATTTGCCGACCTGAAAATGGGCAATTATTTATTTTTAGATATTTATTTTTGTCGACCAAATAGAAAATATAATATAGAGGAGAACGCAGAAATATATACAGAGGATGTAAATAATAGGGATAAATATTTTATTGTTAAACGTTTCCCCAATTAAAATAGTAATGAACCCTGTGAATTTTTCAAGTATTATCTAATTCCAACTTGTCCGTGGAAAAGTATTTTGGAGGAAAACGAGTCTTATTTCAAAGAGAATTTTTATTTAAATGAAAATGTAATAACAATAAAAAAAACAGTAACAGGTACAATTATTACCAGAGGTCATCATAAACCCGATTTAAGGCTTGCTAAATTGTATGATTACCACAGCGACGAAAACTTTTGGGTTATATACAATTCGAAAGAAAAAGATTAACAGTACTTCTGGCCATAATTATCGGGCTTTGGTGCCATAAATTGTGTAAAAGGACGTCTTGTCTTACTAGGAAAGAGCTGCCCGTCAATAGTTATATTAGGTCCCGGCTTGTAGGCCGTAAAATACCAATAGATAGTATATTTACAGTTTATGGTTTAAACACACAAAAACTATTTACATTGGTGTTAAATCCAGACGGTAATTGTGAATGTTCGCGTATAATCAGATCATATAATGATTTTTTAGAAGAATACAAGAGTACAGATTATGTAATTGTATTGGAAAAGGAAAAAATAAACCAATTACTAGTCATGTAGAAAATTTAGCCGATTGGTTGCCAAAAACAGCATATTTTCATCTTTATTCACGAGAAGAACAACAACAATATCGCCTTGTAAATGAGAATAGCGCCAAGTTCAGATATTTATGGAATATTGATCATGACAAATTGAAAATTAAACAATTTGCCGACCTGAAAATGGGTGATTATTTATTTTTAGATATTTATTTTTGTCCACCAAATAGAGAATATATTATAGAGGAAAACTTAGAAGTATATACAGAGGATGAAAATAATAGCGATAAATATTTTATTGTTAGAAGTTTGCCAGAAGAAAATAGTAATGAACCCAGTGAATTTTTCAAGTATTATTTAATTCCAACTTGTCCGTTGAAAAGTATTTTGGAGGAAAACGAGTCTTATTTCAAAGAGAATTTTTATTTAAATGAAAATGTAATAAGAATAAAAAAAACAACAACGGGTACAATTTTTACCAGAGGTCATCATAAACCCGATTTAATGCCTTAAAAAAATAATAATAGTAATAATCATTTAAAAATATTCATTGTAGCCTTATCATCATAATTACTATCAACACTATGTGAACATTCTTAAGGTTTAATTTCAAAGTAAACGCGAATTATGAATTTTTCAAAATATATATATTTACAATTTGAAAGAAAAAGCGTGACACAAATGTTGTTATTTTATAGAGTTAATAAAATCCTATATAGGAATTTTATTAACTTTTGTAGTAAAGTTAATAAAATTATACTCAAAAGTTCATAAAATTGTAGTTTTTTGGGGATTTGAGTTTTGTCACGGTTTTTTAAAGAGTTTTTTTAAGAGAAAAATAATATTTTTCACGCTTCTTTTTTTTTACTAATTTGATTAACTGAAATACACAATTGGTGGTTGACACACATTAAATTTTTTTGTGGCAAAAAATATATATTCAAATATTTTTTTTTATTAAACAGGTTAATGTAACCTACTTGGTGGGGAAGCACACAATATATTGAACAATAAAAGGACAAGAGTGAGCCAACGGGGCTCATTTTACGATGAAGAGAATACTTGTAAAGAGCTCCGTGGATAAGGGGCCCACCGTCCTCAAAAAAATTAAGTACAATCTTCCTACACCTGGACGATTTTTAGAGGAAAATTATTTTTCTCCACTACCCATTGCCGCACAAGAATTTTACGACCCAATTTTATATTATGATGAATACTCTTTTTTGGGTTGTGAAAAAAATGGAGATTACAAAACCATACACCCAACTTTGGTGAAAAAAACTGTTGTAACGAGTAAAAATGAGGAAAAATATGAAGACTTAGAAGAAGAAGAAGAAGAAGAAGAAAGAAAATCAAATGATAAGGCGGATATCGACAATGACGACGACGGTGACGACGATGAAGAAGAAGAAGAAGAAGAAGAAGAAGAAGAAGAAGAAAGAAAATCAAATGATAAGGCGGATATCGATAATGACGACGTCGACGACGATGATGAAGAAGAAGGAGATTACAAAACTATAGCCCCCATTTTAGTGAAAAAAAAAGTAGCAATAATAAAAATGTTGTAACAAGTAAAAATGAGGAAAAATATGAAGACTTAGAAGAAGAAGAAGAAGAAGAAGAAGAAGAAGAAGAAGAAAGAAAATCAAATGATAAGGCGGATATCGATAATGACGACGTCAACGACGATGATGAAGAAGAAGGAGATTACAAAACTATAGCCCCCATTTTAGTGAAAAAAAAAGTAGCAACAAATAAAAATGTTGTAACAAGTAAAAATGAGGAAAAATATGAAGACTTAGAAGAAGAAGAAAAAGAAGAAGAAGAAGAAGAAAGAAAATCAAATGATAAGGCGGATATCGATAATGACGACGTCGACGACGACGACGATGATGAAGAAGAAGAAGAAGAAACAATAAATATGCACGAGAAGTTTATAAAAATGAAACACCTTTTTTTTATATATTTAATTTCACCCCAAAAAGGTGTTTTATCGGACATGAATGCAGTTTGAATATCGAGATATACAATCTCGAAGATTATGTAAAGAAAAATCAAAAGAAGGATATTGTTCTTGCCTCACAAATAAGAGACGCGAATAGAGAACATAAATTTTTGGTAAGCATCACAACTAAAAATTTTCCTAGGAAAATTTGCGATGCCATTTTTATAATTGATGACTCTAAACAAAGTATCAACATAATTATACCAGAAATGAAAAAGCTGTTAAGTAGAGGATATAAAAACATATACCTAAGCATAAAATACCACACACATCATTTTTATAAGATAATTAACTCTCTGTTGAGTTATCTTTTAACAGCTTGTAATATGTCAGATGTAAACTTCAAAATATTTGTATTTTACAGTTTCCATAATAATGATGAATTAAATTACCTAAGGTCATATTTCAAACAAACAAAATATGAACCATGGGAAATTTTTCTCGATAAAATTGTTCGGGTCAAAATATTTGACGATGAAATGAAATCGTTTGGTGGCAACAAGTACACACACATACTTAAAAAACCAAAATGTTATTCGATCGCCAGAAAATTTCCAGACATTTTAAAAAAATTCAAATCTGTTATTATCAATGATAAAGTTAAAAACTGTATCAGTCAGGAATTTAAAAATATTTTAAAGTTGTTTGTAATATTCAACAATTGTATAACACAAATGAATACTGATGTTATAAAAAAAACAACCAATTGATAAATTGATGATTGTAATATCTGAAAGTAACATTGAAATTTCTGTATTGCTTTCAAATGACATAAAGAATATCATTATATTAGACAACAATCATCTATGTGATATATTAAATTATGATGTCATTGGCCGGTGTATATCGTGTTGTTTAAAATCCACTGTGCCCGCAATAAAAAAAATTACAAAGGCGAAAGATACTTACTCACTTGAAATTGAGGTAAAGTATATCGAAAAAAAAACATTTGATGAAGAGGAGATAATTAATTCCATTTTATCTAATACTTTTGAAAAAAATGGGCTTTGTTGTAAACGCGAAAGTATGGAAGGTATTACAATTGTAAATGTACATCGTATTATAAAATAAAGTTATATCTCATATTCTATACCTGAAATATTTTACCTAGATTTTTGTTATATCAAGTAATGAATCATTATTAATGGTATTATTATTATAATTTTTTTTAACGGGCTCGTGGTATATCTAAATTTTGTAATAACAAACCTTCAAATAAATTCTGTTTTTTTGTGGTTAAATAAAATAACACAATTGTTTAAATTTACAAAATAATATATTTACTATAATGGTTATTACAAACGGCAACGTCATTGGAAAATTTGGTAATTGATTAACCAATAACATATATATACAAAGAACATTGAACCGAAATAATTTTACATTTGTAAACACATATTGTATTATGAAATAAATTTAAATCACATATTCTTAAATTATTTCTCATTTTCATTGTATAGTTATATAATTTTATGTAAAGTTAATTGGAGAAAGAGAGAGAAAGAGAGAGAGAGAGAGATATATATAGAGGGATAAATTTCTCGCCCTTCATTCTGGTTTCATATCACGCGATAAGTGCTTTATATATAAAACTTTCTTTATTTTCATTTCAATATGAGCATTTTAAGTGAGAGATGTTTAGCATCTTTATGTGATTATTATACTCATGGACATTCAGCAACACAAATAATAGAAAAATTAAGGAAAAAATTTAATGACGATATAATAATGAGGAGTATGATAAAAGAACTTACATTATTTTATGATTATATACATTTCATGAAAATGAACCACACAAAAAACTATCGTTATTTTCTTGATATGGTACATTCACAATTACCATCAATAAAAAGAGAAAAAACAAATGAGTCCACATATTTACAATTATCAAACACAAATAAAAAAGAAACAGAATGGCCCCGTACAACTTATACAACAAAAACAGATAATTTATCTATCAATAAAACGAAAATAACAAACAATTCTCAATCTTCGTCGTTCTTGCCACAAAACCAATATATTTGTCCTCAGAAGAGACGAAACCGTGTAATGATTGCAAAACAAATACTTTCTGATATAGATACAAACCCACCCTTCACCGAGGAAATTATTACAGGAGACGAAATGTGGATAAAAATTTATGATGCATCCGAAAAAAAATACAAAAACCTCATGTTAACTGTATTTTTTGATTACAAAGGCATCATTTACCACGAATATGCTCCACTGAATCAAACTTTAACAAAAGAATACTATTTGGGGGTTCTCCAGCAATTGATTGGGGCCATAGAAATCAATCGACCAGATTTGTGGAAAAGTAAAACAATGCGACTTCATCACGATAATGCTGCTTCTCATACGTGTAATTTGATAAAACATTTTATCGACACCCATTTCAAATATAAAGTGCCACATCCATCTTATAGTTCTGATTTGGCTCCTTGCGATTTTTGGCTTTTTCCGATAATCAAAAAGGCAATCTCTCTAGAAGATAGAAAAACTTTAGATGAAAATAAAGCCAAAATAATAATAGATAAGATATTATCGGAAATTCCAGAAAAAGAGTTTAAAATATGTATGCTCGAAAAATATAAAAAGGTTTTAAAATTGTGCGTTGAATCTGGTGGAAAAAAAATATCTCTTTCAACGCCCCAGCATACGCTTATTGTAAAATAAACAAATAAATGGATGTAAAATTATATTGCCCCAAACATTTTATTGTGTATAATATTCATCCCCCCCAAACATTTTATCATAATATTTATCCTCCATTAAATTATCAGTTAAAAGTTTAATTACCCGAACTACAAATTAGTTCATATCATCACTAGCTAAATTTAGTGATAATATATTCCTTTTGTTTGAAATACACACACTTGGGCTATCTTGGAATAATAATTCATTATAATATTTATCTATTTCTTTTAGATAATTTATATCAATATTTTCCTCGCCCTTACGACCCCTGCGTTTTATTCTATCATTCAACATTACATCAAAATTTAGTCCGTGTAAGTAAATAATTAGATCTGGGTTAAACAATAACATTTTTGATGCAATATTTTTATATAAATCATAGAAATCTTTCCTTAATAGATTCTTATCGGCGTGCAGTTTACTAAAAACTTCAATAGCACTTAAAATAGATCTTTCTCCAATGATTATATGTGGTCCTATCTCGGTCCTTTCATTTTGAATTATATCATAAAAGATATTAATTATATTTTTCATATATGTAAAATTTATACCAGTCTGAAATATTTCTGAAAATTCAGATTTATTTTTGTAATATTTTTCTAGGTTGTTTTTGTTTGCTGTATCATTCGACCATTCATCAGTAGGTTCTTGTAAAAACGTCCAAAGCACATTTTTCTTGTTTAGTTGCGATTTAAATCTTTCTAATAAAGTAGATTTGCCGATACCAATATTTCCCTCGATTACTATGTATATTATTTTTTGGTTTTTTATTTTATCTAAGATGTCCATGAATTGATCTTCCATCTTAAATAGTATTACAAATAAAAACTGGTATAAGTTATTATATACTATACATAAAATATCTTTAAAATAATAATAATAATAATAATAATAACAGTAATTATGACCAACCATACAAAAATATATATTATGACGTATAAATAATATTGGTGGCGCGCATGAAATATTATTCATATAATAATTATTGTTTTCCTTTATATTACCTATTTTTTTTTGTCTTTGGTTATTATAAGCAAATAATTTATTGTAAATAATATAAAAATGCATTAAATAAAATAAATAGATAAAATGTTCTTGGTAACTAATTTAATCACAACCATTATCTTTGTCGTTGTCTGACAAAAAAATATTATGGAAATTAATGTTTACTGGTGGTTGTGTACCAAACAACGCAAAGTAAGATGAGGCATTTAGCGTACGACTATAACTATTATTCTTATTAAACATAATATAATCTAAAGCACTAGAAATGTGCATCGTATTATTTTCATTACAAGAAATGTATTTTTCTATGGCTCGTTTAATTTCTCCGTTGGCTCTTTCTACTGATCCTTGACTTTCGGGATGATAGGGTCTGCCTTTTATTCTTTTAACTTCGGGCCACACCCTTTCTAAATATTCATTAACTGTTTTATTTACAAATTCGCCTCCATTGTCCGTTTGTAAGATTTTGGGGGCCCCTATTATACCAAATATACTCCTCAATGCATCGATTATAGATTGAGCCTTTTTATTTTTTAAACTCTTTAGTACACAAAATTTAGTTTTATTATCTTGATAGTTTAGAACATATCTACAGCTAGTATCTTTTATCTTATTATCATTTAAAAGTTTTTGGATATCTATCAAATCTACTTGCCCTCTTACCCCAAATTCTGAAGATATAATTGGTTTTATATTTGTTTTTGGTTTTTTTTATTCTGCTTTTCTTTTTTTGATATTTTTACAAGTTGAACAGAAATTAGAAATGTATATTTTTACGTGGATATATTTAATATTTGCAGCATAGTTTTTACAAGCTTTAAAGGTTTTCTTAATTCCTCCGTGTAAAGAATTTATGTGTGCTATCTTAATCGTGTCATAAATTTCTTCAAAAGATATATACGGAATTATTCTTTCGTCGTTCTCTTTATTTTGGTCAATTATCACCCAATTTCCTTTATATTTTTTCAAACAAAAATGGCGTTTGACATAATAATATAATATCTTATCTTTTTTATTATCGATAGAATTGGGGGAATTTGAAAGTAACTCTATATATTTAAGAATCTTTTTTTTATCAAAGTCTTTCCTTGTGCTGTTTAAATGTTGTTGGTTTTCATTAATCATCTCACTAAATTTCATTTCTTGGGAAATTTCATTGGTTGGGGAATAATTCATATTTACTTGAAATTCTTTCACTAATCCCCCCATTCCACACCCCCCCTCCTTCTCTGTTTATTGCTTTATATATACTATAGGCAAATAAAAAAAACCATAACCCATAACATATCCGAAGAATCATGATATAACTTACAGGTTAAAAATTTCTTTGTATAATATAATAATAATAATAATAATAATAATAATAATAATAATAATAATAATAATAATAATAATAATAATAATAATAATAATAATAATAATAATAATATCTTTGATTAAAGAAGCACAAGAGAACGCATTTGTTATAAAAAACATAAAATCGTTTTGCAGAACAATTTTATATTCATTTCATAAATGAATTATCATAATATGAGCTCAATACAATTTAAATCACTTTTTTTTTGGTCTAAAAAGACCAATGAAATGTTTGATTGAACATTACTAACGAGATTTTATTCGACGATCTTTTATTAGGTGTCGAGTATAAAAGTACGCTGACCAAAGAGTAACAGCAACAGTATAGAAAGAGCCTTCGCTGTCGTAGGACCAACTTACCCCAACACAATGAATCAAGAAAACCAGACTTCACCAATAACCAGCCCCATCAGCCCGAGCACGGAAGACGCACACACATTAATTCAAACGCACCAAAGCCTAAATAATCTCATCAGAGAGATTAGAGAAAATAATAATTTTACCAACTACACCGAAGAAGATATTGAACTGCCTTATTGTCCTCAGGCGACAAAAAAACCATCGATAATCAAAGACAATTTGGAAAATACAATGGATATATTTCGGGCAAAACAAAGTGATTGTGTTTCTACTATTCATAAAATGTGTAATATGCTCTTTCAAGCAACAACCTTTTCCCAACCAGAAGATTTATCAGAGGAAGAACAAGAACGTATGGTCAATGAATTCCTAGGTGCTAAAAAATATATACAAAATTTTTTGGAATGTTGGTCTGTTGATATTTATAAAGTAGATATTCCCAATAGATTATCATCCAAATACACAGATTTACCATACTGCAATAAAGGTAAATCTTCGGCAAATTATATAAAAGAATCACGATATTGGATAAAGCTTGTGCTTGATGGTAAAAAATACCCACCCAACATTTGTTTAGATGCTTTAAAAAGTCTACATGTGTTTATATATCGTTCAGATGAAGCTTACATATATACTAGCTATAACATCGAAACTAAACGTTATAGGGTTGGTATTGTGTATAATAATGGTTGCCTGTTATATTTAGGAAATTTTACAGAGCCTTATATGTTGGCTTTATATAAATTTGTAACTAGTGTTTGATAAACAAAATACATTTTCTCCTTATATATATATATACATACATACATACACTACACACCCAATTTTTTGCTTTATTGGTGTGTAGAAATTTATTAGTTGGATTGTTTTTGTAAAATAATAATAATAATAAGTGTAAAAATTATTTTGTTTTTTGAATAATATTAAATATTTTTTGGGGGTTTATATTTTGTATTGTTTTAAGTCGATTACATTGAAAATATTTAAGTGCCACTAATAATGGCATGAAGACTGTAAATTTTAAACAATCGATCCTGGTATCTCGATTTTCATACCTATTCATATATTTTTCCTTTGTATCCTGGGATATCTCCCCGAAAAAACCAAACTTATTAAAAATGTAATCAGGTGAAATTACATTATTGCTGTTTAATTCTATTTTTTCTAGTTCTAAATGTATATCGTTCACAACCAATACCGAATATTCTGCTTGATAGAGCTTATTATCTAATCCAATCCACTTTTCGTAAACACAAAAATCATCGTTGTCTAACCACTCATTAAACTTCTCTGTTTGAATATTTGATAAATAATACTTTCCTTCTTCTGTAAATTCTCTTATTTTTGTAAACTTTTTATTCTTTTGATCAATCACCGATGTGTGTCCTCGTGGTAAGCTATATTGTCCCTCGCCAATACTCCCATAGGGAAAAGATGAAAGCAACACATTATGGCTCTCGTTAGTATTCATAAATGCAGTCGATTTTATTTTGTTATCATTACTATTTTCATTCTTTAAAAGAAAATTAATAGCTGCGTAAGATGGTGAAACGCACACCAAAGTTTTATATGGATTTGTAGATTCAATACACATAATACCGTAAGATGTTGTCTTTTTGTTTGACGATTTATTATTATTTTTATTATTATTATTAATATTATACATTTTTTTCTTATATCTTTGTTGTACTTGTGTGTATACAGTATATAATAAATGTTTATAAAAGTGTATTTGACTTGTATATATTCCTTTTATTTAATGAAAGAAAAATTCATCCCTTTTTGTTATAGTTCTATATCTACCTTAGGTTTTAAACCCACATTTAATTCAATTTAAATTTTATGATAAAAAGAAAAAAAATACACCGCCATATTATTTATACGCACAACTCAAGGAGTTATTTCTAGTGCTGGTATTAGTTGATACAATTGATCAATGAATTCTTTAAAAATTTGAAATTCTGTTTGGACGACATTTTCAGTTTCACGAACATTGTTTGATAACACGGAAGATTCGATGGCTTCGGCTAAAATCTTTGGGGTTGTTTTTATTAGGTGACAACACCCATAATTATGTACTAGTTGGGAAATTTGACAATTCAAAAATTTTTTACAAAAACCATACTTGGTATTGCAAAAAATTTTTTCATTATTTAATGGTTCTTTTTCGTTTAGGTTCAATTTATTTTTTCCTTTATATTTATTCTTATTTAAACCGAATTTTATCAAATACCATATTTCGCCCAACCAACGTTAATTGTTGAAATCTACCAGTCGTAAAAATCCACAAAGCCGTAACAAAAGCACTATGATAGAAATCTAACAAGACACAAAGAGAATTATAATTTAACATAGAAGTGACTTGTGTTTGATTATTATTATTATTATTATTATTATTATTATTATTATTAGGAAAATATGAAAGAATGTTTTCATTACTATTATTAAAAGATAGGGGGTGGGAAAATGTTCCACTTAATATTTTAGCATTATTATTTTGTGGAGAAAATATATGAGTAAATAAGTTACAACTAATAATTTTCATGCGTCCCTCTTTTGTTGGTTCAATTATTATTCTATCGGGGTGTATAAAATAGGGTATGTATTTTACATTAACATATACTGATATGATTTCATTTAATAATCTCATATACATATCCATGTGTTTTTGTTTGCGTTTATGCAGTTCTTCGGTTTTTTGTTCGCTATCTCTATTTAAAAATACGCCCAAGGTTAAATATAATTGGTCGTCACAAATGTTTTTAAAAAATTCCATACAGTATCCATCATATGATCGTACAATTAACATTGGAAAACACACAATTTCAGAAAAGTGTTCTCTAAATTCTGGTGTGAAATTTAATATTTCAGAAATAGATTTTCCATCTTCTTGTTGAATATATATTAGATGGGGAGTTGAATAAATAAAGGCCAATAATTTGTTGTTTTTTTTATTAATAAACAGGGAATCTTTTACATTGCCAATAAAATATAAAGTATTTATGGTTGTATGGTAAGGATACAATCTTAATATATTACTCTTGCCATTTATTTTCATACATTGAAAATTATCATCATCAATTGGATTTATAAAATTGGGCAACCCACACGTTAAAGATAAGATTTCTATGCGATATTGTTCGTCTTGAAATTTTGGAGAATTATTCATTTATCAATTTTTTATTTTTTGTAAGTATTTTAAATTTCTATAGATGCTGTAATAAAATTACTTAAATTCTCGGCAAGTTTGGTTTCACTGTGATCAATAGGTATTTCTTTGATAATATTTGATATGGCATCGTGGCTATGCAACAATTGGTGGTAAAAAAAATTCAAGTCGTTTGAGATATTTAGAGGATATGTATTGCACAAAGCATATATACAATTTCCAGCCATATAACTAATGTTAACTATATCTTTACAGCTTGAATCACAGTGCCATTTTATAAAATTTGGATTTATTAAGCTCAAAAATATACTTGTCAGTAAAAACTCAACTTGGTTTTCATTGGCATGGTTACGTTTCAATTCAATTTCAAAAACTCGTCTAAATAAAGCCAAGTTAAGGTAATTAATTTCATTCAAAAAACAAACGGGCATAAATTTATCTTTCCTTAAAATGATTTTATTTTCGGAAAAGCGACTTTCTTTAGTCAAAAGTTCATGATATAATGTAAGTTGTTTATTTTCTTGGTTATATCCCATAATAAATTGTCTTGCTAGTAATTGTAATGTGTCTATTATTTTTCTGTGTCTTATATCTCGTAACAGGTTATAATTCTTTATATCATGAATAATTATATCCATATTCTCTTTTAATATTTTCATTACCCGTTTAGCATTACCGTGATTACCAAATATATATACATGCTTGATATTGTATTTACCCATAACGTGGGATAATTCCCCCCGACAAAAATTAGATTCGGTATTATAAATTTCATCTAAAGCACCATCAAAGGCCAAATGAGAATATTCATTATATATAGTAAAATTTTCAGTTTCATGTCGAATCATAGTTTTCCAATCAAAAACTATATATGATATTTCAATAGGAATATTAATATAATATTTTCGACGTCCATCTTTTTTTATATTTTCATAAGAATCAGTATTTTCGGTTTTAAAATAATTAAAAGCTAATATTATTCGACAATCGGTGGACTCGGTTTCCATGATTAATTAATTTTATTATGTTGTTTATCGAAGAAATTAAAACTGGTATGAATAAACAATCAATAGAATTTCTTTGTGTTATATATGTTTATTTGTAATAATATAAAATAAAATTACTATCAATATAGTTAAAAAATTCAAATAACAAAAATATTAAATGAAAGAAATTTTTTTTATATGCTATTTTCCCGTGGTAAATTTTTTTTTGATAATTCAAATTATAGATTTGGCGATAATATTTACGTGATGCATATATAAATGGAAGGGCGACAAAATTGACTCGAGTATTATAGCGCTGTTTTCTATCATAAACACACGTCTGTGATTTGCTACTGCCGTTATACTTTTTTGTAGAGTAATTTACAGAAAAAAAAATTAAGCCAGCCAGCCAGCCAGCCAGCCAGCCAGCCAGCCAATCAACCATGAACACCCACAACCACAACGAGTTAAAGGATTGGGATCAAATCAATTTAAATGCAAAATTATGCATCTTAAAAGAAGACGAAGATAATCCTCATTATTTTTTAAAGTTACCATCATTAGATTTAAATGATTTAGGAGACGTTTGCAATATAGCAATGATTGATGTATCAGGTTCTATGTGCTCGTGTTGGAAAAATCTTATGGGTGGATGGAATAATCATATAGCTCCGAAACTTTTGGGAACTACTCACCTATACACCTTTGCGACCGATGTAAAAAAAAGACCAGGACGTGAACTAAACGATAGTTATTTTCATAGGAAAATGACAAACCTTACAGACGACCTCTCTACAATCCAAACTGAAATATGTGAATGTGAAGAAAAGAATATAAATGTTTTATTAGTTACAGATGGACACCATACCGTATCGTCTAAAAATTATCCTGAATATATTATCAAAGACATGAAACTTCCCAAAGAAAAAATGTGCAATGTTTTCATTCTTGGTATTGGTGGCAATTTTCCAGTTCGATATAGCATAGACATACGTTCAAAATTACATAATGGTCACGAGAATATACCTTCATTGTTTTGGGCTAAAAACGACCATGAGATACAGGAAGTGATAAAGAATATCGGTGATGAACTTTCTCGGGGCAATCATTCCTCCTTGGTAAGTTTAAATATACCGGGATTTTTGTTGCCGGGATCTTCAGCGCAACATGATTTCCACGCGGGTGATTGGATATACATGCCCCACGAAATAGAAAATCTTGATCAATTTCAAATAAAATATAAAAATTGTATTGGGACTTTGTGTTTAAAGTCCATAGAAGGTACGGTAGAAATTATGGAAGAAATATTTTGTCAATGGCATTCAACTCTTATTAAACTACACACACTAGATAAAACTACACCAAAAGGTGTAATAGATTTAGAAAAGAAAATATTTGAATTTTACATAAAACAAAAACCCAAAGAAGAACATAAATATTCTATAAAACAGAGGATAAAAAATAACCAAAAGAAGCACGACGAAAATAATATACCTTATGAAGATCGGTTTCATCAGCAAATACGTAAATTGGAAAATATTCTAATGCATGCAAAATATGAAAATGAAATACAATTAGCCAAAGATATACTGATTACATCTGTTGTTAGAAATAAATATCAAGAAAAATCTTTTCGACTTAAGGGACATACCGACGAGGATTATCATTCAGATGTTAAAGTATTTCTTCAAGTTCTCTCCCAAAATATGGAACAAATAAAGAATATTAGCGTATCACCGGACGAGTGCTGCCGCATTACAATGGGTTCTACAGTAACTGATATTCAGGATGGGGATTTAAAAGAAATGATTGAAACATTTGATAAATTTGATTTTTTAAAATCATTTACTATTTCTGGAATTCCGGTATTTGCACCAACGAGAGATTCTGTATCTTTAAACCCCTGGTCATACTCTGTTAAAAATATAGTAACATCACCCTATAGTATAATAAGTCAAATAGCATTAGAATCTTATGGTTCCGCACACATGCAGGAAGGAGATCATAAGAAGGTGAAAATTAAATATGACGACCGACGAACAGAATTTAATGCCATTATTCCAATATTTTCTTCTGAACACGCCAAAATTATGCAACCAATTGTTAATACTAAAATATATGCAATGTGCTCAACATTTGCGATTACAAAAAATCCGTATATTATTGATTTCGACATACACATAGCCGCTTTGGGGGTAGCTTGGATAAGAAGTTTATTCGAAATTCAAACCTTTCCTATCCCAGAGCACGTAAAAAATCGTATGGAAGACATTGAGGTTACAGCAGAGTTGTATATGAATAACAAGAGATTTATCGTTTATTGTAATGCGTTATTAAATAATACCACACAAGCATTAATGACCGAAAGCACAGAGATAATTCCTTCATATAACAAAACCATAAAATGCGAATCTCTTATTAAACCAGTATTTCTCCTTTTTATGAGAGCAAAAAAATCTATAATTTCAAATAACGATATAATTGGTATAATGAAATTAATACTCATTGAATATATTGGACGTTGTATTACAACTACAGATAGATCGTCAAATAAATATTACTGTAATTTCTATATAGAATCATTGGATGAGTTGATTACAGATTTGATTAAAAAGAAAACATCAAATTTTTATAATAAATATAATTTTCAGAATATACTAGAAAAGTTTTATACTTTAGAAGAAGTTTCTGGGGCTGCTAAAAAAATTACGAACGAAAGCGGTGATTTATTGTACAACTTTGTACCAAAAGTATACATTGACAAAATTGAACAATTAAGAAATGTAGCATCTGCGGGTGATATCTCTTGGCAAACACTGAAATTTTTTTCGCGTTACATAGGACTAAATGAACTTGAAGTTAATGATTTATTCAGCGAAGAGAATATTTTTATTTATACATGCCACGCCTTAAGACACACATCATCCCGTATTCGTATGCAGAGTCCAATAGAGGATTTTGATCGGAGCTATACGTTTGTTTATGAAAATATTAAAAATGAACTATATAAAATTATTAGCGATCAGTTTCAATTAAATTTTACAAAAACTATGGAGGAAGCGTGGATCAAGGCATATCTAAACGCACACACCGAAATAGTAGAACCAATGACGCGCCAACAAATTATATTCGAGGCACAAAAAAGGGGTATTGATGTTACGAATGATTCGTTTGTGACCGTTTATAATAATTTTCGAGAATCAGGATTACTTTCAAATGCTTGTCAAACTCGGGCTTGTCCCTATTATTTGGTCCCACGCAAAAATTACAATAATCATGCTAGTGTAGAAAGGAAAATGAGTAAAAATTTCCTTCACGGCTTACATAAAATATGTTATACACATCTAAATGATACCGAGGATGAAATTATGACAAAATTTAATTCACCAGAAATAACTATGGATAATATGAATGCTGTGCGATATTTACAGAAAAAATATCAATGTTTATTGCTGGAAAGTTTGAATTAACTTACTTTAGTTTGTTTATCAGGGGCTTGAATATATAAAACCACACCCCGCAACACCCTATAAAGCTAAATGTAATAATAACCCCACCCAAAATCTTGAATTTATTTTGATGACAATAATTACACATTAATCCATACATAAAAATGCAAACAATAAGCGCAAATAAAGCTGTTAATTTTAATATATACAAATCATAATTTTTTCCTACAATTTTTTGCCTTAAATCTAAACTTGTAACATCATAAGTAAGATTTTCAATTTCTTCCTTAATCTTATTTGTGCTATTTTCTAAAATAGATTCTGGTGATATTGTATTTATTTTGTTTTTACTTTTGTCGTTTTGAAAGATTGTGAACATTGTATCCGTTATTGATAAATTGTTATAATCTTGAATGTTGATGTATTGCCCCAAACTGTTTACTTTTAATAAAGAAATATATTCAAAAAGAAGCGCCATTTCTTCATTCGGATCTATACCCGTCATTCCAATGTCATTAATATTTTCAGGAAATGTGGTATGAAAGTTGATGATACATATGTTATAGATAAATTCTGGTGTTATGAGGGGAGATATTATATTCCTTGAATATTTTTCTTCGTCTTGTTGTTGTTGATTGGTAATAGAAATATAAGAAAGTGGTGATAAAAATGATCCCTTTTTCTTTTCATTGTTTGATGCTAATTGTTTTAAAATTGATTCTACATTTTCCTGGCGGTAAAGTTCTAAGTGATTACGAGATAATTCGCGATTATATCCACCCACATTATATTGTACGAGAAGAATTTCTGGAATGATTGTTAATACACCCAAAGACAAAAATGTATTAGCTGCTGAGCTTAACATTGTTAAGGATTTGATAGCTAATTGAATCCATACTTCTGAAATTATTGTTCTTAAAATAACAGCAGTTAAACGCATACCACATTCAATTAATCCTTTCATTCCAACTCCAATTGTGTTTATGTTTTTTGTAGTAATCATAACATAATTCTTGGTATAATATTTTAAAAGAAACGCCAATATAACGGGGGACGCAAGAATGCTTTCTTCAATCAAAATAGTCTCGCCCATTGAGCGTATTATTTCTAATGCAGCATTCCCAACATCTTCCCCCACCTTTGATGATATAATACCTTTATAATGGCCTACCATTAAACCACCCACATCTCTTTCGTTTTGGGGCTTTATGATAGTTACATTTTCGAGTCTTTTGATTATTTCATCTGCTTTGTTGGTAAAAAATCCCAGTTCAATCTTTTTTTGTTTGGTCTTTTTTTCAGTGTAACCGGGGTTTAGGGAAAATTCGTTATCGTTATCATCTATTGTGGCAGATTTAATAATATATGTAATAGGTATTGTAGATAACTGAACTATATCTGAATCAGACAATTGATTCATAACTGCATCCCCAAATACGTATCCTAAAACTTTCCTATGCGCCGATTTTTCACAGGTATCCGTTTCAGCATTATAATCTTTACGAAATCTTTGACAATATTCTTGGTTATATTTTATATCTTGGTATTGCACATCCCACGACAAAGGTGGAGCATCCACCAATCCAGACATATCACACACCTTGGCTGGATCATTGACACGAAGCTTTAAATAACTTTCTTTGGTTAAAAAAGATGAAGCGGGGGATGATAAATTAGAAGATAACAAATCCTTCTCTTTTTTATCTGTATTATCATCATTTATTATCCACCTTGATGATGGTAATATAGCAAATCTTTTTAGATTTGTCAATTGCATACCACAATAACACTTTTCAATACCACTACCATCGGGGTAATGTTTCTCTATGGAAAATGTTTCAAAAAATATTTCTGGTCTTTTATTAATAGCATCTAAAGAAGAATTCTTGATTGTTTTAGTTAATTTAAAGTTTTCTGCGAGAAAATCATTAAACTCCTCGTAAATTTTATAGCAGGCTTCACCACACGTTGGTATATTGTCATTAATAATATACGATTCGAGACATGGTTTTTTATAATCGTGTTTATAACACTTGAGCATATTACAGCCCAATGTAGTAAACTCTGCTACAAAATCAAAGGGATATTTTTTTCTAAATTCATCTGGAAAATTTAATGGTATTGGAGTAATATCTCCCCAAGGAACATTTCGAATAATTATATTTTTAAAATATTTGGCACCTTTACGAGACCTTAATTTTTCAAACATTTTACGCAAAAGAATTCTATCGGTGATTAATAAACCTTGTATGATATCATTGTGTGTGGGTAATGGATATTCAAATGATGGGGGGGGGTGTTGGTGAATTATGGAACATTTTTTAATTACATTTATTATTTCTTATAGACAAACAAGGGTTATGAAAGAATAAACATAAATAACCATTTACTTTTTATTCCACGAAATAAAATTTTAAAACTATTTTTCCTAATTTTCTTGTCCTTTTTGAAAATTTTATAAAAATAAAACACATAGAAAATATTTCAAATTGTTGAAAGTTATTTATTATTATTATTATTATTATTATTATTATTATTATTATTATTATCTTGAAATCTTGGGCGATTTCACGCACCAATTATTATTATTATTATTATTATTATTATTATTATTATTATTATTATTATTATTATTATTATTTAAAAAAATCTTATTTTTACATATTCATATATATTAAAATGTAGTATTTTATATTCAAGATGAAAAAATTAATACTAATACAAATATAGATATATAAAAAATATGAACTTTATGGAAAATTTAAAGAAAATTACAAATAGAATTACCAAACCAAGTTGTTTTCAGGTACCAGTAGAAATGCACAACAATAATATTGATTTTAATAATTACATTCCATTTTCTCCCGGACCACCACTACCACGGCCAGCAATTCCTAATAGTCCCTATCCACATGATACAAATCCAAATTACCCACAACAACAACAACAACAACAACAACAACAACAACAACAACAACAACAACAATTACATTTAGTCCCCTATCAGCCACCGGGTACCGATATGGTCCCATATACTGGAAACAATAATAATAATAATAATAATAATGATTTGAATTCTAATTTATTTTCACCACCACAGCCAGCAATTCTTAATAATCCCTATCCACATGATACAAATCCAAATTACCCACAACAACAACAACAATTACATTTAGTCCCTTATCAGCCACCGGGTACCGACATAGTCCCATATACTGGAAATAATAACAATAATAATAGTTTTCAGCAGTCTTTGCTACCAATATCATCATCATCATCATCACCACCACCACCACCAGCAAATTTTCTAGCTCCTGTGACTAGTAATAATAATAATAATCAAATAGTATTACCTAATTCATCCCAACAACCCAGGGAGAAAACGAAAAACAAAAAATATTGTAGCGAATGTAATATTCGAAAGCGCAGAAATTCTAATACATCCAGTAAGCCACCAAGGGAGATGAAAAGAAGGGGCAGTATCAGCAAAAATAAAAAAAATAGAAAGAAAAGTACAAGTAGTAATGATAAAAACGAAAAAAATAGAATAAGAAGAAAAAGTACCAGTGATCAGGGGGGCACAAGAACCAGAAAAGCAAGTACGAGTAAAAATAAACAAAAAACACCAAGACAAAGAAGGTCGTCGGTTTCTTCGCCCAATAACCGCAAGCCCGGTCGCCCTAAAGGTTCAACAAATAAAATAAAAATGAATCCTATAACCTTAACCAATCCAAATAATGATAATGAACAAATTGGAAAAGTTGAATGTGAAATTAGAGGCAATAGACAACAGAAAAATAAAGTTTTATCTTCTTACAAAAATGTTAAATTAGAGAGACCACTAACGGACAGCCAACTTAGCGGAGACTGTTCAAAAACACTATTACAAAGTACATTTAAATCTTAATTCAAAAGTATGTTTCTGAATTCGATTGGCGTGTAAATAACAAAACTTTAAAAAACAAGGATAAGAATATGACAGAATTATTTGGCGATATTTATTTTTATATGCAGATAATAAAATGTTGTCTCCTATAATACAGCGAATAAGTTTTTTTTCCTCGTTTGATGCTTGTTTTGTATAACATTTTTTATTGTTTTCATAAATTATATCATTAACATTACTATTATCCCCATAATCATATATATATTTATCATTAACAATTTCAAATTTTCTGTTTAGTTTATTAAGTAAAATTTTTATAAATTCAATTTTAAATTTAATGGGCATATTTTTGTAAAATGATTGGTGTTTCGAAAGTTCTGGGAAAATATTCCAATGATTCATTGGATTTAATGTTATAATATGAATGGGTAAAATACTCGGGGGGTATACTTTCATATCAATAGATACATAATTTATGGGAATTTTTAGGAGGAATCTGGCCTTAAAGTTTGTTATTTTATTATCATTACCCAATTTCTTATAAGATAAACAAGGACCCGTCATTTCCATATTAAATGTATTTAATAAGAAAACGCAAATTCTTAAATATAATAATAAAATAGATATTAATATATAATTATTAAAAAAAACTTTATTAATATAATCTTTATGATTATTCCGGGTTCATTATAATGCCCATATCAACCACCATTCCATCTCTTGTTAAAATGCCATATAAAAAGGGCCTATTTATCTCGGTTATAATATTATTGTTAATACAATCATAACAATATAAATCAGAGACAGAAGAACTTGAAACTCCACGGACATTTACTGTTATTTCATAGCTCGTAGTTAACAGAATATTTTGACATTTAAAATCTTTGTTTTTTAAAATGTTTGAAATGTCTCGGTCATCATCAAATAAACGTGATAGGTTCCACGTTGCTCCTGGACCAGCAAACGAAAATGCTTTATCTAAATTCATAGAGTTATATTTTACTTTGAATGTTGGTAGAATTAATTTAGTAGAAATGTTTTCGTTAAAAGTATGATGTAATGATCCCCAATCGATTTTTTCGTTTAATTCTATTAATTCATCAAATGAAGCAATCTTATTCGGAATAACAACAACTAAATAGTCACCACCATCAAGATGCATTTGATATATATCAGCCCCATCGTCACGTAACATGAGACTTGTGGGCAGTTCTGAATAATCCCCGCCAATTACGCTTACCATAATTCGTTTATTTGGGTTTATGAAAAACCCTCCGCTTCCATAATCTTCAAAGTGTTCTTTCCAAATATCATCCAATTTTGTAACACCCGAAATATAAAGTTTTACGTCATTTCCTATTGTTGGATCCATAACATTATTCATGTGGGTTTTATCAAAAAAAATTTTATTAATGCGGCGTATGGCTTTTGATGATTCTGATAGGCTTGTTGTTACATAATTATCTGATGATGATATGCCCAATTTTTCCCCTCTTGCATATATTCCCACAGCAACTTTAACTTTAGAGTCTGCTGGTGGTCGCTGATTAATAGCATTTAATAACTTTGGACTATTAATATATTGGGCAGTAACACCACTAGCACCATTTACTAATGGCGCTAGAGTTTCAATGATACCATGAACACCGATACCAACATTTCCGTTATTGGATTCTCTTTCTATTTTAGCAATGACAGAAAACAAAGCAGAACACAAGTTATTGTGGTTTTCATATAGTCCAATTTTTTGGTGATAAATTGAAAAATCTCCTTTTCTGTTTTCTTTTTATTATTTGTTTTGTCGGTTAGCTAAATTGTTTGTTTATACGTTGAACAAAAGTAATATTTCAAGTGTGTGCATATTTTATATAAATCAAGAAGTACATAATTCTTAAATTATATTTAAATATTCACTATAGACAATAGATAAAATTATTATTATTATTATTATTATTATTATTATATCAAATATTATTATTTCCCAATATTAAAAAAGAAAGGAAAAATGAACAATGATAATATTGGTGAAAATGAAACTTATATTACGCCATGTTTTGGGGGGGATATTCAATTTTTAAATAATTTATCAAATTATCTAAATGCGTGTAATGTAAAACAAATTTGCGAAAATTATAACAAACCATATGCAATGAATAATTTTAATCCAAGAACTGGGCGTATTCGTATTGGAATGCCAATCACTAGGCCGAGAAAAATATTAAGAGAGGGTAGTTTAAAAAATTACAAATCAATAATTTTAAAATTCTGTCGCTACAAATTACATCATTATGGAAAAGAATCTCTGATATCACCAGAAATGATTGAAAAATATGTTGACGATCATTTAAATAATGGAATAAAACAGTACCAAACTATAGCAACTGAAATTCGCGTTCTTAATAAAAATATTATCGTCCCAACAACGGGCCAAGAAATGGCAAAACCAAAACCTAAATTTTTATGGGGAAAAAATAAGTATACAGCATGCAACAGTACCATTTCCAATAAACCCCAATTTACGCATGGAGAAATTGCTTTATGTATGTTAAGATTATATAAAACTTGTCCCAATAGAGATCACGTACACAAAGCTTTTTTAATATATTATTCTGGATTAAGATCAGCAGAAGCAGATTCTTTAACATTTAGAGATATAGCACAAGGATATTCAAAAGATATGATTATCATACCAGTTAGAAAAGGAAAAGGACGTCAAATGAGAAATGTTGTTTTATTTCAAGGTGCTCCAATTTTATATTACAAAAAACATTTAATCCCATATTTGGCGTTAAAGATTAAAAAGTTGCTAATAGATAATCCAAATAAAGAATCTAAAGATTTTCTAGACACAAAAATATTTGCCGGTTCAAATTATCCAGCATGTAGAAAGGCATTTCGTAAATGTTTGCAGTGGGCGGTCGATAAATTATTTGTCGAACGAGACCAAGATAACTCTGACGAAGATGATAACAATATTAATAATGACGAAGAAGAAGAAGAAGAAGAAGAAGAAGAAGAAGAAGAAGAAGAAGAAGAAAATAACATAAAAGGGGCAGGGTTACATTCTTTAAGAGCAGATTGGTCAACGCGAACATTAACTTTATTATGTTCGATAAACAAAAATCCATATATCGCTGCAAATATGACTGCACGCTTATTGGGACATAGATCCATTAAGTTACTTAATAAACATTATTTAAATCAAGGAAATAGCCTGAATCCCGAAAAGAACCACATTCAATTAATTTTAGAAAAATTTAAAAATTACGTTACAGAAGGCACCGAAAAGACGGTGACTGACGAAAATTATTCTCTGTCTGACAAACCCATCAAAATATTATTCAGTGGTATCAAGTATGGAAATATTGTTAAAGAAATACAAAGAAATAGAAAAAGGAAAATAATTGGAAATTTTGTAGCGCTAAGTAAAGTAAAAGACGAGTGTTTTATTCTTCGTGAGACAGAGAAAGAAAATTATTGTTATGATGATAACATAAATATAATAGATAATAATGGCGATGATGAGTATGATGATGATAATAATAAAAATATTAATAATGATGATATAAAATTTACGAACGAAGAAGACTATTATACCATTAACAATTACGCCAACGATGGGTTATTATTTTCTGGTGAAGATACAGAAAATCTAATTTATATTTAGCTTAAACTATTTTCGAAAATATTTCCATGCTTGATACTAATGATAATAATATTAAATATAATATAACATTACGATTCACCGCTAAAATTTTATGTTTTGGGTGTGGTATTAATAGTAAAAGTAGTAGTAGTAGTAGTAGTAGTAGTAGTAGTAGTAGTAGTAAGTTTGAAATGAATACTAATCCTAATCCTAATGATATAGTATGGCCCCTAAGCTTTAATGGCCAACGGAATGTGGATATTTCTAGTGATTGTGGATTTTTTTTTCACGTGTTATATCGAGACGATGATCATTTGAAAATAAGATTATTATATCGTGCATTTTGGCTTTTTCCTATGTTTGAAATATTAAATTTGGGCTCCACAACCTGGAAAGAATTTATTGATAACGATAAGATTATTGATATAGATTTAAAAGATAATTCTTTGCCTTTTCCCTATGTATTATTATTTGCCATTGATGCTAATATTCGATGGGGCATTTATTCTAAACAGCGAGAAAATAATATTAGAATTAATGGCAATATCAGCAATATTCCAAAACTAGTGCCTTACGATTTTGTAGAAAAATTTTATAAACTAAAAGAAGAATCTGATAATGTAATTGTTTATACTGGATATTTTTGTACAAGAACGTGGGATGTTGTATGTAAAAAGTGTATAGATTATACAATTAAACCAAACTGGGTTAGTAGTAGTGGGAGACACGAATTCACAGAATATTTTCACATGAGACGCATTGAAGATTTACCAATATTTAAGCGTTTTGGCAAAGATTTCCATATATGTTTTGGCACAGAAAAAAATTTCCATATACTTGTGTATATAATTAATAATTATCGTCATTATTATTGTAAATACTGTTTACGTCCTTGTTTTCATTTTATCACAGTATCACCTCATTTTCTCTTGGGTGAATTAAAGAAATTTTATATTCATCATAATAGTTTCACATATGTAGAACTTTGTTTTGGAAGATTATATTCAATCTTCTTGGAATTTTGGCAAAAAGTACAAGCGCCGATGGTTGATGCTATAGTAACCAACAATTTAACTCATGAAATATTTACAAACAATCTTGTTCCAAATACATAAATTTCTTTTTCTTTTTTTGTATATATTTGATGAAGAAAGACTTTATTTTCCATTGTTGTTATTGGTGAACTTAGTATTTAGAATAAGTAGATAATAGAAGAATAAAGAATCTAATATTTTTAATTTTAAAGTTTCTTTATCCAATATTGACATTAAAGTTATTGTTACTCTGCTCTTGTTATAAAAAAAATTCCTTCTGTTTTTTTTTTATTTTGTTTTGTAGTTTTTTTTTCCTAAAAAGGAATGAAGGAAGCTCTCAGAAATCAATATTCAATTTTACCTACATTTTCTTGTATGTTGGGCCGTAGTAAAATAAGAGGATTGAAGGATTCAGGTAGCCAAGCTAATTTCATTTCTGCGCGTGCTTTAGAAGGTCGGCGTTTCAAAGTTGTTAGAGATAATATTGACGTACATATCTATGGGATTAATGAACCAAAACTCTATCATACAAAGACAGTTCAAATTTATGTTAAGATTGGGAAAACAGTGCATGATATAGAAGCTATTTGTGTCCCAGATATTAATTTGTATTTGAGATTACCCAGCATTGGTAAAGTTGTCAAAGGTTTTAGAAATTATGGTTATAATCTTTTAGATGAGTTTCTTGATGAGGATAAAGAAGACATATCAGACATTCAGTTTGTCCTGGGCGCAAATTCAGCGCACTGTCTCTTGGAAAAGGTGGTTAGTTTTGGTCATCGTGGTCAGTGTGTGTACTATGAAACAAAATTTGGCATTATGTTAATAGGAAACATTGAGAAATTAATTGCAAATTTGAAATTTCTCCCTAACCTGCATGATGATACTCATTTACTTTTTGGCTCGGACACTGACGGTAAAGAAAAGGAAGATATTAAAGGGGACAGTAGTACACACCGAAGAAAAAAGAGGAGGGCTGCTGTCCTTGGTGAGACATGAACGAGAGACATGTTGAGACTATTACGCCAACGATGAGTTATTATTTTCTGGTGAAGATACAGAAAATATAATTTATATTTAGCTTAAACTATTTTCAAAAATATTTCCATACTTGATACTAATGATAATAATATAAATATAATATAACATTACGATTCACCGCTATAATTTGATGTTTTGGGTGTGGTAGTAGTAGTAGTAGTAATTTTGAAATGAATACTAATCCTAATCCTAATGCTATAGTATGGCGCTTAAGTTTGCCCATAAGTTTTAGTGGCCAACGGAATGTAGATATTTCTAGTGATTGTGGATTTTTTTTTCACGTGTTATATCGAGACGACAATTATTTGAAAATAAGATTATTGAATCGTGCATTTTGGCTTTTTCATATGTTCAAAAAATTAGCTTTAGGCTCCACAACTTGGAAAGAATTTATTGATAATGATAAGATTATTGATATAGATTTAAAAGATATTTCTTTACCTTTCCCCTATGTATTATTATTTACAGTTGATGCTCATATTCGATGGAGAGTTTATTCTAAACTGCGAGAAGATATTACTATAAATAATGGCAATATCAGCAATATTCCAGAACTAATACCCGACAATTTTATTGAAAAATTTTATAAACTAAAAGAAGAATCTGATAATGTAATTGTTTATACTGGATATTTTTGTACAAGAACGTGGGATGTTGTATGTGAAGAGTGTATGCATTATACAATTGAACCAAGCTGGGTTAGTAGTAGTGGGGGGCACAAATTCATAGATTATTTTCACACGAGACGGATTGAAGATTTACCAATACCTAAGTGTTTTGGCACAGAAAAAAATTTCAATATATTTGTGTATATAATTAATAATTATCGTCATTATTATTGTAAATACTGTTTACGTCCTTGTTTTCATTTCACTACAGTATCACCCCATTTTCCCTTGGGTGAATTAAAGAAATTTGATGAATATTATTCTTGTTACAAATATATATATTATTTTAAAGAATTATATTCAGACTTGGTTATTATAGTTCGAGGACAAACAAGAAATAATTACAAAAGATCTTGTTCCTAATACATAAATTTGTTTTTCTTTTTTTTTGTATATATTTTATGAAGAAAGTCTTTATTTTCCATTGTTGTTATTGGTGAACTTAGTATTTAGAATAAATTGATAATGGAAGATAAATTTCATACACATTGGCCATTAAATTTTGGTGGTGAACACAAAGTAAACATTTCATGTGATCGTGGATTTTTTTTTCGTGTGCTATATCAAGACGACAATCATTTGAAAATAAAATTAAGGCCGTGTGCAGTTTGGCTTGGTTTGATATTTGATAAATTGTATTTAGATCCCCGGTCTTGGAAAAACTTTATCGATAATCTGATTATTACTTTTAATTTTGAGGCGGAGTCTATATCCCTTCCATATGCAATATTATTTACAGTTGATGCTCATATTCGATGGAAAGTTTATTCTAAAACACTACAACCAGAAAATAATAATAATGACAACACCATCGATATTCCAAAATTAACATATTATGACTTTATGAAAAAGTTTTATAAGATAAAAAAAAGGTCTGATGATAATGTAATTATTTGTTCTGGGTGTATTTGTGAAAGTACTGGGAGAGTTATTTGTAAAGAATGTATACGTTATGTATCTGATCCGGGCTGGTTGACTGGGCCCGATAGATACCACGATTATTTTTGTGTAAATATAATTGATAATTTCAAGCCACTTCTCGATATTACTGAAAATTGGGAAGAATTTAAAGGCTATTTTTGTTCTATTTGCATGCGTCCGTGTTTTTATTGTACATCAATATCAGCAAATTCAACAATGTATAAGGATATTCAGCCCGTGGGTTCTTTTAAGAATACTTTTGATAACAAACCCATCGAAGAATTAATTGATAAAATAATAACAAACAATTATATTTATGATAGAAAAAAATAAACGCCGTTTTAAACAAAGACATGCTTCAAAATAAAAAAAAACTTTCATTCATTATTTTTTTTTATTTTTATGTATATTACTTTCTTGAGAAAACACTATTCCCGCGCGTTGTGTTAGAGTTAATCAGACTGAAAATATATCAATTTTATATTATATATTTGAGGATGAATATTATCATTTCAATGTTTTCATTATTGTGATAGTAGTTAGTAATCTTGGGTGTTTTTTTTTATTCATTTTATTTTGTTTAATCATCACAATACCCCACCATGTAAAAGGAAACAGACTTAATTGTTTCATAAAAATAAAGTAATTGTATTTATATTTAGTTGTTTTATTTATATCATTATACTTATGATAACTACACAAATAGAATTATTCTAATTTACAACTTTTACAACAATGACGAATTTCTATCAATTCATCAGAAATTTTTGAAATTGAAGGGGCCTGTTCTAAATAATATTCACTTTCGTTTGTCCTCTTACATTTAAAACAAATTAGTTCTTTTGTACGTTTATTTTTTTTTCTTTGAGTATTAAATATTTTATCGGGGTGTTCGTTTTATCATTCATTGTTATTGTTTTATTCAAAATTGGTATATACGGCGCCAGGTTTTTTAAAATTTCATTGTTATTCATAAATATAATTAAACTATCAGCTTCTATTGATCGTAATCAAAATTTATTTGTATATATGTATACATATATATATTATTTTTTATTCATTTTAATGAACCAAATTTATATAAAATTTAACAAAAAAAAAATTTTTATCAAGAAATAGTTTTAAGCATTTTCAATTAAATATGCGTGTATGTACAATATCATCTTTTTCAAAAGCCAAATTGATTAATAATATATTTAAAAAATGGATACGCTTATTAATATTTGTGGATTACCTGAGGTTATTTTGTTTATATCCCCTTTAATACTTTCCATTATAATTGGGGGCTCTAGTATCTATAAAGTTTTATTCTTTTTATTGTTGTTGTATATTATCTTAGGAATTATATTATTTATTAATACATATAAAATTTTCTTCGCGAGATTAGACTTTAGTAAGAAGGGCGATCACATTTCCGGACAATCAATGTACGCTTGGTATTTTGTTAATAAATTACAAGAAGAAAAAAATAGTATATTCGACTCTGAACTAAAATCTATTACAATATCATATCCCCCCTATTTGAATCACGCAACATTTTTTAAGGAAGACTTAAAACAAATGATCGATGAAACTTTCAATAAGGAATTTCAGGAAACAAACGTATCCGAGGATTCAGTTGATCAAAAAGATGAACTTTTACAGGCCGATAAATTTAATGAAAAAATTCCAACCCCCGAGGGCAATTTATTACAAGATAACAGAGATGTTGAAATAATAGATAATTAATAACTTGCCCATTAATTTTCATTTTTGTAGGATATTTACCAAAAGAAGCTGACATATTAGTGTAAAACATAACTATATTCATATGTTGTATTATTATTATTATTATTATTATTATTATTATTATTATTATTATTATTATTAAATACGTAAAAATTTTCATCATTTTTAATAATATAAGGTTAAAATATAGCATAGACTGAACAAGTAATATTTGTTATATTCATTTGACTATTCAGTTTTTTTCATATATATTGTTGGTTCCAATGAAGAAATGAGGTGATTATTATTTATAGTCCATATAATATTTTCGTTATTGTCTCTATTTGGACACGACAATGATTCATTTATAGAGAAAACGTTATAAGAATTTTCAATTTTGAAATTTATTTTTTTTATTACATTAAATGATAGTTTTTCTGTATATTGTTTTTATTTTTTTTTTATTTTTACAAGGCATAAGAGACGCCGCCTCCTCCTCCTCTGTCCCCCCTTCACAGACGTATCCTCCACAGGCAGACAGTGCAAGTGACAAACGACCAGAACAGAAGTATATACAGAGGATGTAAATAATAGGGATAAATATTTTATTGTTAAACGTTTCCCAAAGGAAAATAGTAATGAACCCTGTGAATTTTTCAAGTATTATCTAATTCCAACTTGTCCGTGGAAAAGTATTTTGGAGGAAAACGAGTCTTATTTCAAAGAGAATTTTTATTTAAATGAAAATGTAATAAGAATAAAAAAAACAACAACGAGTACAATTATTACCAGAGGTCATCATAAACCCGATTTAAGGCTTGCTAAATTGTATGATTACCACAGCGACGAAAACTTTTGGGTTATATACAATTCGAAAGAAAAAGATTAACAGTACTTCTGGCCATAATTATCGGGCTTTGGTGCCATAAATTGTGTAAAAGGACGTCTTGTCTTACTAGGAAAGAGCTGCCCGTCAATAGTTATATTAGGTCCCGGCTTGTAGCAAACAATGTTATCTATAAATCTACTGCAATCTGTAAAAAAATATTACAAATTTGTCGGTTTTGAGTCTCTTTGGGTGTGTAGATTTATAGTCAAATCGCAGAAACCGCAGAATTTCATAGAATGTGTTTCTTGGCATGGCTTGCTTACATAGTGGAATACCCACTCATTTTAAAACTGTACTGGGCCCAATCGTATTTCGGTCCATTATTTATATGCTTTATGGCTTGGATGGGGGGGGCGGGGGGTAAGTGTAATCACAGTATATATACCAGCTCAGGGGAGGTTTCAGTTAGTTGGTTGTGTCTTGAGCTTGACTAGTTTAATCATCACGATCATTATCACGTATTACAAGATTTTGTGAAAATGAAAATGGTTCAAGTACAATGTTCATACTGCACAAATAAATTTTATATATCTAAAAAAGAAATAGATAATGATTTTGAAAATATTTCACTCTTTGGGGATACTACAGATTTGAAACCCGATAGTTTCTTGTCTTTTCCAGACATTGAAAATTATCTAAATGTTTTAGAGTCGGGGGAAGATGATTATTTTCAAGACTTGGAAGAATTCTTAAACCACGAACAAGGGGGCATCAACACCAAAACAGAAATTCTCCCAGTGAAGATTACTACAAACCAACCCAAGGAAGAAGAAAAAACAAACAAAGAAAAGAAGATTTTTGAAATGGAAAATCGAATCAAGAACAAAATTCCCCCAAATCTATACAAAGATGAAAAAGAGTGGAACACGGAAAATAAGATTTTTGTGGATCCAGAATCATTATTAGAAGAAAAGAAGATTTTTAAGGTGGAAGAAAAAGCAGTCAAAGAAGAATTTCCCTCGAATCCATACAAAGACGAAGAAAAGGAAAACATCAAAAGGGAAATTCCCCCCACGAAGATTATTACAAACCAACCCAAGGATGAAGAAAAAACAAACAAAGAAAAGAAGATTTTTGATCTATACAAAGATGAAAAAGAGTGGAACATGGAAAATAAGATTTTTGTGGATCAAGAATCATTATTAGAAGAAAAGAAGATTTTTAAGGTGGAAGAAAAACCAGTCAAAAAAGAATTTCCCTCGAATCCATACAAAGATGAAGAAAAGGAAAACATCAAAAGGGAAATTCCCCCCACAAAGATTATTACAAACCAACCCAAGGATGAAGAAAAAACAAACAAAGAAAAGAAGATTTTTGATCTATACAAAGATGAAAAAGAGTGGAACATGGAAAATAAGATTTTTGTGGATCAAGAATCATTATTAGAAGAAAAGAAGATTTTTAAGGTGGAAGAAAAACCAGTCAAAAAAGAATTTCCCTCGAATCCATACAAAGATGAAGAAAAGGAAAACATCAAAAGGGAAATTCCCCCCACAAAGATTATTACAAACCAACCCAAGGATGAAGAAAAAACAAACAAAGAAAAGAAGATTTTTGATCTATACAAAGATGAAAAAGAGTGGAACATGGAAAATAAGATTTTTGTGGATCAAGAATCATTATTAGAAGAAAAGAAGATTTTTAAGGTGGAAGAAAAACCAGTCAAAAAAGAATTTCCCTCGAATCCATACAAAGATGAAGAAAAGGAAAACATCAAAAGGGAAATTCCCCCCACAAAGATTATTACAAACCAACCCAAGGATGAAGAAAAAACAAACAAAGAAAAGAAGATTTTTGATCTATACAAAGATGAAAAAGAGTGGAACATGGAAAATAAGATTTTTGTGGATCAAGAATCATTATTAGAAGAAAAGAAGATTTTTAAGGTGGAAGAAAAACCAGTCAAAAAAGAATTTCCCTCGAATCCATACAAAGATGAAGAAAAGGAAAACATCAAAAGGGAAATTCCCCCCACAAAGATTATTACAAACCAACCCAAGGATGAAGAAAAAACAAACAAAGAAAAGAAGATTTTTGATCTATACAAAGATGAAAAAGAGTGGAACATGGAAAATAAGATTTTTGTGGATCAAGAATCATTATTAGAAGAAAAGAAGATTTTTAAGGTGGAAGAAAAACCAGTCAAAGAAGAATTTCCCTCGAATCCATACAAAGATGAAGAAAAGGAAAACATCAAAAGGGAAATTCCCCCCACGAAGATTATTACAAACCAACCCAAGGATGAAGAAAGCGTAAATACAAAAAAGAAAACCAAAATTCTCAACCTTAAAAGAAAACAAAGAGAAACTAATGATGATACAGAAGACTCAATAGCTAGACGAGTTTCACTAAAAAACCGAAAGAGGATATTTTTGGATGATACAGAAGACTCAATAGCTAGACGAGTTTCTCTAAAAAACCAAAAGAGGATATTTTTTGAACCTATTGCTAAAAGAGCCAAGCATCCTCGAGGTGGGTAAAGTAGTGGGCTGCTAAGAGAGGGATTTTTACATCAACCATATATTGAAAATGAATGTGAAATAATATAGACATTCTGTTTCAAAAATTGTGATGAAAAAGAAATAGAAAGTAGAAAAAATCTTATCCAAGAACCAACCACTAAAAAATATTAAAACAAGACACCAAGTGACAATAAACCACAACTTAAAAATTTAAAATATTGTATGACAGTTTTCACAGTTATAATTGTATATTGTTAAGATTTATTGCTACAATATAATTGTCATTTAAAGTACGATCCGGTAAACTTGAAAGACTATATATTATTATAAAATAGATAATTCCAAATAACACACAACAAACTCAATGGATATTTAATGTGTAATTATTTTACCTGCTCTTGTGGATATGCAGTTACACTTTTTGTATAATATATATAATAATTTATCTTTTCAATTAATGATTACGATCAAAATTATCGATTAAAATATTTTTTTTGTAAATTGGCATCTTGCTCGTTTACATTCCAGTTTGGTGAAGAACCACTTTTGTAAATTGGCATCTTGCTCGTTTACATTCCAGTTTGGTGAAGAACCACTTTTGTAAATTGGCATCTTGCTCGTTTACATTCCAGTTTGGTGAAGAACCACTTTTGTAAATTGGCATCTTGCTCGTTTACATTCAATTTGTTATAGAACTACCCAAGGTAAATAATAATTTTGCTGTTTATGTAGAGGCATTGGGTTTATTAATCATAACGATTATCATTGTTTTCATTCTTCACTAAATTTATTTATAAAATTATCATGATATTAAAAAAATGGGATACAAAACGTATTTTATACTATTTTTGGTAGTGACTTTATATCTTTGTTATGTCTATTTAGATTATACTATAAAGGTTTTTTATGATAGGAAACTCGAGGAGGAAAGAAAGTCGGGGAAAATTCATAGATGGGGTATTTAACATTTATTGTTGACGTTCTTTGCTTTAAATCCAAGGATACCCCTATTAACAAGAAGGCGCACTAACAAACTTTACGGCCTTCAGAAAACGAAAGGAACTTAAAAATTAAGCCAAGGAAACTAATACATAAAAAAAACCCAAGGCTTACTTACATTCATATTCTATTCTTATTGATTATTTGGAGAGGAAGGACAGATTCCCTATTGTCAAAATTTATTTGAAATGTAATCTCTTTGGGTTGGGTTGGGTTAATGCTGTTTGGTTTCCAATAAAGTACTGTACTGTCTTATTAGGCAATATTCTAGGTGTACAAAACCATAATTTGTTTCCTCTGAAAAAAATACGGATTCTTCCATAGAGAGTTTCATATGTACTTAGAATTATTTTTAGAAAAAAAAATTTCTTCTGGACTTAGAAATATTTCTGAAACTACATATATATATCTACGAATCCCAAAATTACTATATATATATATATATATATATATAGATATATATATATATAGATAATATCTAAACCATTTTAGAGTTTCTGGAGATTAAAAGTTTGCGTTTTCGATTTCTCTCTTCTTGAATTTATTACTATAGGTTAATAACATTATTTCTTTTTATTTAAAAAATGACTACCGTTGAAATCGAAAAATGTTTTATAAATTGTGAAACAAAAAACGTGCTTCTAAAATTTGTAAACAGGGACGAAGTTGACACAATAGATTTAAATAATATCGATTTCAAATTAAGCCAGGATAAAGATTTACAATTTATTCATGATATAAATAGATATTTCTTAAAAATAATGCATAAATCGGATAAAAATAAATATGATGGATGCCTACCAGTCCGGTGCATTTTGCCTAATTATGAAAGCAATAAATTTATTAGTCCCAAATATTTGATCAATTGCTTTATAAATATAATGGAACTTTTATTCCACGAGAATATAATTGAAGATTTACATATTTTTAGTCGAGATACAGATATCGTTTTACCCGCAACCCCCGAAAGAATGAAATCCATCATGGAAGATATGTTAAAGTCATCATCATCCACTATTGCTTCTTTGGGTATCAACGACGATAATACAGAAAATGAAGAAATGATTACTTTTCAGCAATTTTTACAGTGTTTTATGGGACAATTTCAATCAATCCAAAACATGCTAACCAAAAAGATGGAACATTTTGAAAATGATCCAAAATTCAAAAGATATGTAAACATAGCCGGGGGGTTACGCCATTCGGCGCAAGAAGAAGGGGGGAATGAAAAACAAGATTTAATGGGCGATTTCATTTCAAGCGTGGAAGAGACAGCCAATTTCGTACATTCTTTTATAAAAACGCATAGAGATATTATTTCACAAAATTTGTTGAATAATGAAAGCAGTTTAAAAACGGTGTTAAATATAATGATTAAATTTCCAAATATAACAATTTATGACAATGACCACATTTCATTTACATTAATGTTCACCACACTGGGGGAAATATTTAATGTGGTTTTTATGTGTCTATTTACTAAAATATACATGACTGCATCAATGACTGGTTTAATATACTACTCTACTGTTATTAAGGAATTAAATTTATTTGAAAAATTTCAAGATCATCTTCAAATGCCCATAATTTTAAGGCTTATGTATGCTTGTTATGAAACCGACTATAGTTTAATTTCTAATCTAATGAATGATAATAAGATGTTAGAAACAGAAACATATTTTCAAGAGAATCATAAAAATATATACAAGCAAATAATTAATAGTGAAAAAAATGGAATACTTTTAAAGACAAATGACAATGATTGTATTAATTTTACTGAAAATTTATCTTTTATTTACAACGTAGCTACGAGATACGACTTTAGTGATAAGAATTTTAATGAAGCTTTATATTTTCTTTTAAATAAGTATAGGAAAAGATCATATGAATATTATCTTATAGCAGCTCTTGGTGTTTATTTAAGTGGGTTGCTTCGGAGTATGGCCTTAGATAAAAAGAATAGAGAATTAAACGGAAAACAGTTTATTGCACCAATTCATCGTATTTTAACATGTTTCTATATTTATATTAATAATCCAGAAATAAGTAAAATTATTATATCGAAAGACGACAAAATTTTTGATTATACGATGCTAAATACATTTTTAGAGAGGTTTAGTCATATTTATGCCGAAGAATTAAGAAACAGCGTTAAAGATATGATTAATATCGCTGGTCGTTTGTTAGTAAATTGTAATCAACCCCCAGAATTCTAAAAATGGTTTACATATATATACTTATTTGGGATCCGTAGGTAAAGGGGTGGTCCATACTTTTTCAAGTTAATATATTATTATTACCAAAAATTATTTTTGTGTTAACCAAATGTACATTTCAAGAGAAAATAAAAGTAAGTAAGAAAAAAGAAAAGCGAAAATTTAATAATAATTATGTTTGGGTGAAATTTACAAACATTTTTCGTGCATGTATGAAAAAAACTTGATTTATTTTTTCAATATACGAGTGTCACATCCTACAATCCTACAAAAGTTTACCGGATTACTTTAGATATAATTTTTTTAGATGATGTAATGGATACCCAAGGGAGTCACTTTGACTCATCTCTGTGAAACTCTTCCTAAATCACATGAATCCCCCTTTATAATAATTTTACGTCATATGTTGAAGATTATAAGATAATTTTTGCTTTACTACAAGCTAATAAATGTTTTGCTTTCACCATTTTCTAATTTCTTTGTAATTCAAGTAAATTTTGGACTGACTAATTTTAGAAAACAAAACATTTTGCATTTTACTGATATTTGTCGAATGAATACAGAGCCAAATGCTTGTTCGACTGTTCATTTCATTACAAATAAAGAAACAGATGAGTGTGTATTTCGTAAGATATTGTCACTTTGCTGTCACTACAAGTGTAAATTGTTTCTCGTTAAAATATTATTATATAAGACAAATATTTCCAGCGCTGTGTTATTTTACTTATTATTTAACGTCAGCGTTTTTTTAAAATAAAATGCTTATGGTTATACACAAGTCTTCATTTATCCATATGGGGCTATTAAACCCGTATCATCCTAGTGATCATATATGAAATCACCAACAATATCTTTTGTTTCTTCCTATTTAAATCGTCATTTTAGCTATACCAGTGTATTTCTAAATCAATTTTATGCTCAAAACCAAAATTTTATGAAAAAAATTTAGTTAATAGAATTATAGGGGGTAATGGGTTGGTTGATAATGACCATAAAATTTTTTATCCTAGATTCATGAGTTTTTGTAAATTGATATGTTAAAGAGTATAATGCTCAGTTGTGCGTTTTTATTTTTCACACCAACAACAATGATTTTATAACCAATTAACAACTCGAAGAAAAAACGAATTTATAGTAACATTAATGATTATAAATAAATATATATTAAAGACCACAATAAACCTAACATTTCTCTTTTTAATAAAAAAATCTCAAGAAAAGATTAAGGAAAAAAATAAACCCCCAAATGAAAAAAAAATGAACAAAAAAAATCAAATTAATAGCGCCAACTTTATTGAAGACGACGATGATGATTACTATTCTTCCCAGTGTATGAATATTGGTGGCGTGTATGAAATATTGTTCGTAGGATTACTGTTTTCGATTATATTATTTTTTTGGCTTTAGTTATTTTTGACTAACCACAAAAAATATAGAATATTTTTAAATTAAACTTAAAGAAGAATCACTAGAAATTTGTGGGAAAAATATTTTATTTATTAGTATATTATAACCAGTAATATCTTTACTTATTTTCTGACTTGGATTTATTTTCAGATTAATAACACTTAGAATGTCATTTAATGACACACCGGTATTCTCAAAAGAGTTAAAGTAATTATAGATAATGGATTTAGTTGTATATATATTATAACTCGAATTTTTCAAAAATAGCACCTGGCCTTTATTTCTACAAATGGGGTATGTTTCGTTACCAGGATCAAGGGTGATATCATATAATGATTCGTTCATTTTTTAATAAGAATAATTCGTACGTTTATAAACACAAGGAAAGTTGATGTATATTTGGTCCCAGACCCGTTATGATTGTCAGAGAAGAAAGATAACCAACCACGCCGATGTGAATACTAACAAACAGACTCGGATATACTACTCAACCGCAAGAATAGGTTTACGACAACTGCCATACAAAGTAAAAAGAAGTTTGAGGACAGTGTTTTAAATTATCGTATAGTTGAAGACAATCACTCGGTGGATGAACTTTACTTACATAAAATTAAACAAAACAAACCTGTTTAACGGTGCTAGATAATCTTAGAGAAAATAAGGTAATTCAATTCTATTGGAATAAAGAAAAATTGTATTTGAAAATATCAAAATTATTCCAGCTGGATAAACTTTGTATGTTATGAAATAGATTTTTCTCAGAAAATTATTTCGGTTTAATGTTGGTGGTGGCTCAGTCACCAGTCTTCGCGCCAGCCTACGAAAGGCAGTTGACTAGATTTAAATGTATTTTATAATAATACAATATATATATATTTACAAATGTAATATTATTAAAGAAAACAATTTCTTGTTCTTAGAATTATTTTTTGAACTAACTGATAACAAAGAAGCTTATTTTTTTCAAAAATCTTAGTTGATTATCAAAGTAAATCATAAACATTTAGGGCCACCAGTATTCCATCTGTAGTATAAATTCTGTTATCGTATCCAACATAAATAGATTTTGTGCAGTGTGTAAGTTTTATGATTGTATAGCCATAAAGAGAAATTTCGCTTATAAGATTTTTGCGTGTATTTAATGCTATATCAATAAATGCCTTTTTATTCATTCCGTTTAAGAACCCCATTGGACAATCTTGAAAAATCTCCCCAAATAATTGCCATAGATGGTCAATACTAAATCGCGAAGCATGAGATTCGATCATTTCTTTAATACTATTATGGATGGGGATTTCTGGGTATATTTCATTTATAAAGGTTAGATAGGAAGAATCTTTATTAATGATTGATAAAAAATCCCTGCATTTTATTGTTGTTATGCTTTTATATTGCCAAATGAAATGACATAGTTGTTTAAATTTACAAAATAAATTATATGTTTTTAGAGAACCCTCCTTTAATGCCATGTCATACAAACCACTATGAATTTCGGTAGAATTAAATCCAAATAACGAAAATAAAGTTTGTCGTTCATCGTGGTCAAAATGAACTCGTAGTTTCTGTTGTGAAATTATATTGTATTTTGGGTGAAATAAATGAATTAATTCTGATTGACTAAGTAACGTCATGGATGGTATTACATGTAGACAATCACCATCAAAATCTGCATTATTTCCTTCTACGATGGATGTAGATATACCCATACATGGATACTGCCAAGTAGTTTTGACGCTTTGAAATGTCATACTTCTCAAATCTAAGGTTGGGTAACGGTGACAGAGAACATATTTAGGACATCCTAGTCTACAATATATATTATATGGCAAAATACATTCGTGAGCATCTAGCTGAAATCTGGGAACGATTACAAGTCTGGCAGATCTAACATATCTTCTATTACAACAGATTGTTCTAAATATATTATTTTTTCCTCCACCCCCTCTTGATATTATAGATCCATATTTAGTTTTAATATTTTTTATATCAACTTTAGGATCAATGAGTTTTTTAAAGAAGGATATAGTTTTATTCATTTCAATAAAAAAGGCCATAGGGGGTATGATTTTTTCTTTGTTATTATTATCTGGCACAATTACTTTGATTGAATAGTTTAAGACGTCGGGTTCATAATTCAGTTCGTTTTTTGATTTCTCAGACAAAGAATCGTATATTCCTATTATTTTGTTTGATATCTGTAATGGTGATGATGAAGGATATGCCCGATTATTACTGTATTGATATGATTTATTTGTTTGCCGTTGTTGGTATTGCTTTTTAAGATGATGTAAAAATTCTTTATAAAAAGATTGATATGTTATCATGCATTTTTTATTTTGATATCCTAAAATATTGTAAAATGTCATTTTATTAAATTGATAGTTATTACAATCAATGTTCTTGGTCTTAAATGTATTAAAGCAATTAAAACAAGAAATAATTTTCAGGGTAAAACTTGTGTTATTATACTTATCTTTTTTACAACACAGGAAGCAATTTGAATATCGGCATCTAGGACATACACTAATTGCAATTTTCATTATTTTTTTCATACAAGATTTAGTGATAATATTTTTTTTTGTGAATTTCAAAGATTTATATCGATCATGATTATCATATTTTTCATTGGGGGTAATACTATTTTGTGTGTATGAACAATTATTTTTTTTATTAACAATTGTTTCAGCAATTTCGAAATAAGTTTCAATAGATATCGTAGGCATTTTTAAATGATAATGTTTATTATCACCACTAGTTGTGGTTAAACATTTTCCTATAATCACCCCATCTATCACTGCAGATGTGTTTTTTTGTTTTTTGTTGGGAAATAACCAATTGATGTTTCCTTTATTATATTCCATTGAAATATATAATGAAATATATATTATGATTGTTTATTCCACCCAATTAAAATGGGGTATATATAAAAAAAATATTTTTGATAAAAATAAAAAATGAAGATTAGTCAAAATATAGTTTATATAATCAATATAATTTTACTGTGTATTCTAGGTATAATGGTTTTATGTCCTCTATATATTTTCCCCAAATATTATAGAGATGCTAATACTAATAAGTATATTGAAATATTAAAGAAATATGAACGCCATTTTATGCCAGCTGAATTTGTTTTAATATTATTATTAGTCATTCTTAATGGTGTATATGTGTTTAAGCCTTACATTAACAATAAAAATGACAACGATGCTGTGACTGATATATAAATTTATTTGCTTTATAAAGTATTAGATTAAAGGGCCTGAATTCATCAAAGCCGGTTAGGATTAAAAAACATTATAATGTTTACCGCAACAATATTTATTCACAAAAAATATAAAAACACGTTGTAATAATAAAATTCCATTTTGCTAAAATAATAAAATATTTTAAATATATCAAAATCTTTCAAGCCCAACATTTATTTCATTTATAAGTAAAATGTTATTATAAAAGATCAAAACTTTTTTCTTTACTAGGTGCCATATAATTTGGAATTTCACAATATTTACCAATAAAATTATTTGGACAAGCACATTCAAACGTTCCGAGTCCACGAATATTATAATAATTATTTATTTTGGGAATAGGTTCGCCACCATTAAGACAAGCTGACATTATTGAGTTTTCCTTGATATACTTATATGCACATACACCAGAAGAACAAACGGGGATAGTTTTTACATTCTCAAAGTTTATTGGCATACAAGTTTTCGCGCAATCTATATCTTCCTGACAATGAATTATAGAACTATTACAGTTCACAATTTTTTTTTCTGATGATGATAATGATTTTGGTAACTGGGTAAGGGGCATTCCATCAAAATAAACCTTTAAACTTGAATTTTTATTTGAATACAAAAAAGGCCTTTTATCATTAACACCAACAAAAATTATATAAATATTAAATAATAATATTATGCCCCACAATAAAAAGGAGAATCTTAACTGTTTTAGCATTTATATTTTTTAAAATAGATACGGTTAATTTGATCATGCTTATTGATGTTACTGGATATGAAAACCATAACCACAATACTTTATGGAAAAAAAACGTCTTTGTTTTGCCGTGTAAAAAATGCATGGAAACAGACAAAAACGACGGAACTTTAGAAATGTTTTTGAGATTCAACATAACTCATAAACTAAAAATAGAACAAGATAATTATGATATTCTATTTAAAAAATACCCAGATATTAAATTTAATCTTATATATCAATCTGATTTGGCCAAAGATATAAACGGAATTTGCAATGAAAATGATTTGGTGGGATTTTTTTTACAGATGCGTTTAACTTTGGGGATTGGATTTTATTGGCCAAAATTAAACTTTTATCCTTCAACGCAAACCCATTTTTCAGTTCCTATTTTAAAGGACGGAAAAATGTGGCAATTGCTGCTTAAAAAAATACTGGACTTCAGAGATGAAACTCCCGTTGATATAAATCAATGGAATAATTTTATTCCTAATCCCATTCGATGTTTATTTTGTAATGATTATCCACGAGATTTTTACCCTGGAAATTTTATTGTAAATCAAAATATTTTGTATACCAAAACATTTGTATGGGTTGATAAACGGAAATTACACAAGAGAAAAAAGAAACAAATGATAATAATGTATAGTAAAAATAACAAAATATTAAATTGGCCCTTTTTAACAAAATATTGTGGAGTCATTAATGAAATGAATACCATAAATACTTTGGGTAACATGGCATTTTTTACCCCGGGTAAGATATTTACTGCCTTTTTTGATATCATCATTTCAAAGTTGTTAAAAATTCGGATTCATAATAATATCGTTGAAAATTTAAAAGATTATTATAAGAAAAAAGGAAAAAAAACAACATTTAAAGCACTAGGCATAGGTGTTAATGATTTGATACAAATGCACCGAATATGCAAACGAAAAAAGAATTATGACATTATTTTAAGTGGTGATCAGAAAGTTATTATTGTCTCCAGAAAAACCATTAGTACTAGTCCTACTACTACTACTACTACTACTACTACTACTACTAATAATAATAATAATAATAATAAAACAAAAAGAGCATCCAAACATAAAAAACATCATCATCATCATCGCCCACCACCAAACAAAAAACAAAAATTATTGTCTATCAATAACACCAGTGACAGTAAAAATGATAATGGGTGCTTATCAGCAAATGCAAAAGAAATCACTTTAATGGGCGTCTTGACCAAAACTGGTAATGATTTAAATTCTGCACTAGATAAGGAAGAAACCACAGAAGCCATAATAAAGTGGCTCCATTTCCCGAAATCCCCAGTTAATGATACTAATATTATAAGCAACCTATCACAAACCATAAAAAGAGGAGAAATTGACATTGCTATATCACAGACTAGTATTCTTAATAAAGATTATGTAGCTTTAGATAATAATAAATATACAAATGAATTTGATGATTATAACGCCAGAGGAGATAATATTTCCTTTGGGTGGACGGGAAAAACTGACGAAAGAGAGAGTAATAATAATAATAATGCGTTTATAAACAACAATAATAATCTTGATGTGCATAGAATTGGGAGATTTACAAGAAACGCCCCCACAAATTCCTTTTACAATATTTGCGGAATAGCTTGTTCACTTCAAAAAGTTTTAACCAAAGATTCTAAAACGAAAGAACCCAAATATATAACCAATAGTGAAATAGGTTTCATTGATTTGGTAACTACATCAGACACCCCCAAAAACTGTGGATTGATACTGGAATGTGTGATTGATACAGTAATATCAACATATAGTTTAACAGTTGGAGAAAATATGCATAAATTATTACTAAAGCTTTTTTCTGATTGTCAAAAAGTTGATAATCCAGAATATTTGGAAGAATTAGATGAAAACTATCAGTACATTTGTGCCAACCAAGTGTTATATAAGTTTTTTAGGAAAACACCAGAAAATTTATCACACCAACAACTAATGTACATAACATCTCAGTTTGGTATATTTAATTACTTTCGAATGATGCAATATGCATTAAAAATAGAAGTACCTTTTATAGAACTTATAGATCAATCAAGAAATATATTTTGGGAGTGTACCAGTTTTGAAGGTACGTTATTCAAATTACACAGAGATGGGCTTTTTTATTCACCAACCGAATTTCTATATTTACAGCAAGATATTATTGATGATGAACAGTTTGTGGGTTCTTTGGGGTGTACAACAAATTTATGGGTTGGAGAAAGGGGAGAAAGAATTGAAAATATATTTGGTCCCTCTATTAGAATAACACCACACCCTAACAAATGCCATTTACCTCGCACTGGACACGCAGCATTTTCAGCCAAGAATTTTGTAGGAACCCTGAGAAATTCCTTATCAATAGGCCAATTACACCAAAAGAATTTAACCGTGGCTTTTCAAAATACAAAATCATATCCTTCGGAAATTATTGATATTGCAGGATGCTACCCCAAAATATTGGTTGCATCTGGATTTAATAATCAAGAAGATGGGATTGTTATTAGGAAAGGGGCAATAGAATCTGGAATGTTTTCAGCAACATTTTATGAAACTGCTGCTGTTAAGATGAATTATAATTATAAGGCTTCTGACGAAAACCCATTCCCAATAGAATTTATACCCATGATTACAAAAGGTACAATACTAAGAAAGGGGCTTCAAGTTGGTATATTTAAACTGAAAAATACTTGTAGTCATATTAATAGCAACCTAAAACTTTCAATTGAACTTTTTTCCAGTGAACTAAAAGTAATAGAAATCACTACTGAGGGGGGGATAGGGATGCCTAGAAAGTCCGATATCTTTGTAGATAAATTTGAAAATGTTGTAATAAATAATAATAATATAGGTAACGACTGGATTTTATCGGTGATTTGGGAAGGACGGGGTAATATTATGGACGTGGACGACCCAACAAATGATTATTTTCACAATTTGGTATGTTCATCAAAAGAAAGGGCCAAGCTTCGAAGGTCATTGGCTTTTCAATCTCAAAACCCAAACTATCAGAAATATCGTTGCGAAATGATTCGCTGCGATAACATAGATATATCACAGTATATGAAGTTATATCTGACATATGCGAGTTTATTCACACCATCTATAGGTGATAAATTACAAACAACAACTTCAAATAAGGGTGTTCTCTCTGAAATTATTTCAGATGAAAATATGCCGTTTGTAATAATCAATCCTAAAAACGAGGGGAAAAAAAACACACACACAATAATGCCAGATCTTATCATTAATCCTCAATACCTGAAGAGACAGACTCTAGATAATATATTTAATACTGGTGAGATGTTAAAGAAAGAACACGAAAACAAAACATCGATTCCATATATGAACAACTGTTTTGAATTTAATATAGAAGATTCTAAATATTATTTGGAGTTGGGAGATTTATATGCTAGTGGAATACTAATAAATCCTATAACGGGAGTTCCTTATTTGACCGCCGTAGAAGATGATACTAGGGGCGTTGATTATCCCTATTATGAATATTTTGATGTAGATGACGGATTTACATACACTAGAAAATTAGAAGATTATGATCATACTAATAGGCTATGTTATAAAACTACTAAAGCCACCATCTATAAAACGCGATATTTTCTTGTTCATAACCATAAATCATCTCTCATGATGCAATGTTCTCATCCAGATGATATCATAAAAACAAAGTTTTCTGGTACACCAGTGAAAGGAAAACGAGGAGGGTTTGCAACGGGCCCACAAGAACAAATGACAATTGTGGGCCTTGGAGCTGAACGCCTTAATTACGAAATTTCCCAATTTAGATCTGATTTTTTGGAATTTCCAATCCAACCCACCAAAGACGAAAAAACAGAAATGAGCGATGAGATTATCCAAGGTTCAAAAACACTACAAAGGGTTTTTGATGAATTTAATCAGTATGAAAATATTGATTTATCATTAAAAATATCAAAATTAACTCATATGAAGAAAAAATCAGAAACACTCACCAGTTAAATGAATTTCGTTTTTTATTTTTATGATATTATAGTTCATTATAACAATAAAAGAATCACCGGGGGTGTATTTAGAAATAATGCATTAGAAAAATATATTCGAAGCTGAACCAGACGACTACAGTTATTTTGATGAGTATTGGAGTGGAAGACCAAGAGAATTCCCAGAACGGGAGAACGAGAGGAGTGAAAAGACGACCCATGGAAACAAGTGGACTAGCAAAACACTTTGGTTATATAATAATAATGACATTAGGGGCAAAAGTAATACGAAGAAGACTATATATCTAATTCTAATTCCAGAAACCAAACCGATTGATACTCTGACTCTATTCCAATCTTACTTATTCGCTAACATTACTAAAATAAAATGAAATTTACTACCCACGTAGAATATACTGGGTATATGGTTTACATTTTATCACCGATATAGCACAAGATACTCACTTTATGTTGTAAAATAAAAAATGGAATACATAACACTTATTATTATAAGCATTATAATAATTTTGTTGGTGACTATATTTATTTGGTATGTCTACACAGACTATGCTGTAAGGTATGATTATGCTAGGGTACGTGAGGAGAAAAGAAAGAAAATCGTGGATAATTCGTAGGAGGGGAATTTAACATTGCCTTATTTGACCACCGTAGAAGATGATACTAGGGGCGTTGATTATCCCTATTATGATGTAAAGTTTGTTAGTGCGCCTTCTTGTTAGTAGGGGTATCCTTGGATTTAAAGCGTTTTGGTTTTCCATATGGATGGGTATTTGATGAAAACGTAATGTTGTTAAGTTTTTTTTTTTTGAAGCCTCGTTCTTTTAGCAACGGGCTCAAATAGTGTCTTCTCTTTATGTTTCAGAGAAACGCGTCTAGCTATTGAGTCTTCTGTATCATCGTCAGTTTCTCTATTTTTTCTTTTAAGGTTGAGATTTATATCTAATTGGACGATTTCTTCTTTTTGATGTTGGTTTGAAGTCGTTTTCACTGGGGGAATATCCTTTACTTCAACTTTGTATTGATTCGAGGGGAATTCCCCCTTTATGGTGGTTTCCTTTACTTCAAAAATCTTCTTTTCTTCATCTTTGTATTGATTAGATAAAACTTCTAGAATCCATAGATTCACTGCTTCCTCTGCCCCAAAAGTCTTCTTTTTTTCTTCTTTGTGTGGATTCGAGGGAAATTCTTTTTTTATTTGTTTAAGAACCTTCTTTACTGGGTTTATGTTTTTTTCGTCTTTGTGTTGGTTTGTAGTAATCTTCACTGGGAGAATTTTTGTTTTGATGTTGACACCTTCTTGTTCATGGTTTAAGAATTCCTCCAATTCTTGAAAATGATCATCTTCCCCCGACTTTGAAAAATTTAGATAATTTTCAATATCCAGAAAAGGCAAGAAACTATCATGTTCCAAATCTGTAGTATCCCCAAAGAGTAAAATATTTTCAAAATCATTATCTATTTCTTTTTTGGGGGTACAGATTTTATTTTTACAACATGGACATTGCACTTGAACCATTTTCATTTTTACAAATCTTGTAATATGGTGGTGGTAGTTGAACTGATCCAGTCTAAGATACAACTAACCAACTGAAACCTTCCTTGGGCTGGTATATATATACTATGTGATTACACCCACCCCCCCATCCCCCCATCTAAGACAGATGAAGCATATAAATAATGGACTGAGATACGATTATGCCCAGTACAGCTTCAACCTCCGGTTGGTGTTTATTCTTTTGGTTCTGATCTTGCAACAGAAGGGTATCAATATAAAAGAACCCAAAAAGAATGTTTTTTAACATAAAAAACATAACACAAAACGATGAATTGGTTTGTTTGCGAGAAAAGAGCAAACAAAACCTATCATCACCATTCAACCCAATTCTTTTCCACGGAGAAGATATGGACACCTTGAAAAAAATCATTATAAACACTATAATGACAGGAAAGGTTTCTAGTCTCTATTTATGGTGCATTAGAGAAATTCATCTCATTAATATATTAAACGTAAACAGAAAAAACAATTCAAGAATGAATTCCATACTGAATTTCTTACAAGGAAAGGCACTAGACCTAATTTCACCAAGAGATACAGTTTCTCTATATTTTTTTTTTACATTTTTAAACACATACAAAGAAAAAAATTATAGAGATATTGAGTTTCTAACCAGGGCCCTTACTATTTTTCTATTCGCCCTAAAAGCCCAAGTATGTTGTGATTTACAATTGGCTGCATCTAATCAAATACCAGAAACTACCGACAAAGAAAATTATGAGAAAAAATTTAACGACTCTCTTGAAGTTGGTAATCGTTTTGAAGCTGTTCAATATTTGGCTGCTGTTTATAGAAATTTTATGGGCTTAAAAAATAATGAGGATATTTCTTCCGTGTGTCTAGATAATAAGAACACACGGAAGAATGAATTCATAGAGTGGTTCCGTCCCATCATAATTAAGAAAATTCACAGCGTAGAAACCGAATCATTAGGATGCTCAAGTAAAAGGGTTTTGGAATTATCCTGTGTAAAGAGGCTTCATTATTTCAGAGACCGACCATATTTTTATGGACAATTTAAAGTCCTAATTTCAATAGTAGAATCATTGATGGCTTTTAAATTGGACCCAAGAGCAATGTATTCCGTAAATTATGCGTCGATTCAGTTTTTTGACAAAATCCACCCCATTGAAATGAACCAAGAGTTTTCTTGGAAAAACGACCATCAATTCATAGAAAACTACACTTGCACAAATAAACCTTTATGTAATCCAAAATTCTTGGATACTTTCTGGGAAAATCCAAGTTGGAGGAAAAATCACCACACCACCTTGAATGTTGTTAAAAAGAGACGACGCTCATCATTGTCATCAACAACGACAAAAAAAACAAAAGTGGATGGCTAATAACATCAAATTGATCGTAGAAACCCAATACTGATTAAACGACGAAGATTTGGACCTACAAATCATGAAAAAGGCATTGTTCCTGCTAAACTCATAAGAAAGGAAAAGCATTCTACATTTTTTATGACTGTAAACTGTTTCTCGTTGAAATATTATAAAAGACAAATATTTCCAGTATTGTGTCATATTACTTATTATTTAAAACCATCCTTTTCTTTTTAGAATAAAATATTTTTATATTATATATATATTATTTTTTGGTTTAAAAAGAATAAAGTGTTTATGGTTGGTTATACACAATTCTTCATTTATCCATTAGTCTTAACTACTATAATCAAATATTGCAATTTGAGATACACTGAGGTTATTGAAGATATATCACTAAAAGATAAAAAAATGAAGAAAAGAAACCATATTAACTTCAACGATGACGATGATAATGATTACTCTTCATCAGAGTGTATGAATATTGGTGGCGTATATGAAATATTGTTTATAACATTATTGTTTTCCTTTATATTATTTTTTTGGCTTTGGTTATTTTTAAAAAACCACACAAAATATATAGAACATTTTTGAATAAAAAAAAAACTGATAGATAATAGATTTAGTACAATATATATTATAACTCGAATTTTTTAAAAATGATTGTTTGCTTTTAATTCTACAAATGGGGCATGTTTCATTGCCAGGACCAAAAGTAATATCGTATAATGATTCATTCATTTTTTAATAAGAATAATTCATTTTTTTCATAAACAAAAGTTGTGTTCATGCATTATATTTTGTCTCAGATCCAATATAATTGTCAAAGAAGAAGGACTACCAATTACGCTGATGTGAATACCAACAAACAGACCACCAAACATGACGAAATGTAAAGCATCATCATATCCAGTTCGTCACAAATTTAACCAGAAACTGCGTTATCGTTCTAGTGCCACAGTTTTCCTCGCATTCCCAAGTTCTAGTTATAAAAGAAAAATGAGAATTTGGGAAAATGTTCACGAATTCTTCAACATAAATCGTGTCAAAGGCTGGGAAAATATTCCCGAAGGCAATTATATTTTGTCGTTGGTTATTGCCGTTGACATTGATAATTTTTATACAAAAAACAAGAGACTCAAACACTCAAAATATAGGTTTACGGCGACGGCTATACAAAGTAAAAAGAAGTTTAAAGGTGGTGTTTTGAGTTATCATATAGTTGAAGACAACCAATTGGTGGATAAACTTTATTTACATAAAATTCATCAAACTGGTTTAACAGTATTAGATAATCTTAAAAAAAATAATGTAATTCAATTATATTGGAATAAAAGGAAAGATGTATTTGAAAACATCAAAATTATTCCAGTTTGATAATCTTAGTTCATGTTTTGGAATAGATGTTTTTT